>NC_133648.1:224653862-224934763 GCF_009905375.1 Apium graveolens
AGATGCTAAAAGGAGGATGATTGATGAACTCAGATATGCTGAGAGATGTTTGTTGAAGAACTATCTCAGAACAACTCCTGACATCAGAGAGATCAGAAGATGAAGCCAAGTCAAGATCTACAACTACTTAAATTCTGATATGAATACAGACTGAAGTTGTTATCGGAAGTTAAAGACTGGTAAAGCTTTAGGGACTGTAAGTTGTAGTTATCTAGTCTAATTCTCATGCATTTGTACTTAATGTTTTTGACATCATCAAATATCTGTTAAACTTGTATATTATGCTAATTTACAAGTTGGGGGAGATTGTTAGATATATTTAATAATGTCATGGCTAATATGATTTATGTTTAGTTTTTCAGATCTTACTTAAACAGGATAAATCAGTACTTACTGGAAGTCAGGACTTAAGGATATCAGTACTTATATTATCAGGAGATAATCATCAGAAGATGGATATCAGAACTTAAGTATTGAAGGACGTTCAGATAAGGAAATCAGTTGTTTAAAGGATAGAAGATCGAGACAAACATAAGAAGAGATATGCATGAAGAAGGAATTCTATGAAGAATAGAATACTTGGAAGAAAAGATATCTGATTGATATATTTTAGGAAGCAGAATTATATTCCATATCAATTAGCGATTATCTTGTAATTGTGTAGTACATAAACACAGACATAGGGTTTACACTATAAGTGTTGTTATATTCGAGAAGTTTATTCATTGTAACCCTAGCAGCTCTCGTGATATTTGTTCATCACTGAGAGGTAACAATTCCATATTGTAACAGAGTTTATTGTTTCAATAAAGTTTGTTTTCTGTTACTTGAGTTATTAAAGTTCGATTTGATTGTACTATACACTGTATTCACCCCCTCTACAGTGTGTGTGTGACCTAACAGAAAAGATGAAAAGCTTTCTTTACATGGAGTAAGAAAAGATAATTTGTTTGTAGCTGACTTGAGTTCTACTTGTGATGGGGTTATAAAGTGTTTCTATAGTAAAGCTTCATTAGAACAAATGTGGTTATGACACAAATCTCACACTTGAATTTTAATACAATGAGCTCACTGATAAAGAGGGAGTTAGTGAGAGGTCTACCACATATGGAATTTTGTCAAGAAGGACTTTGTGAAGCATGTGAAAAGGGAAGTCAAAGAAAGCATCACACAAAAGCAAGGAAATGACAACCATCACTGAACCTCTTCAGTTAATCCACATGGATTTATTTGGTCTAGTAAATGTGTTGTCACTATCAAGGAAGAAATATGCTTTAGTGATAATCGCTGACTACTCAAAGTACACATGGGTGTTGTTCTTACAATCAAAGGATGAATCACCACAGATGATTGTTGATCACATAAAGAAGATTGAGTTGGAAATTAAACTACCTGTTAGGAAGATCAGATCAGATAGTGGAACAGATTTCAAGAATGCATTTTTTAATGAGTTTTGTATAGAGAAGGTATTACGAGACAGTATTTAGCACCAAGAACTCCACAACAAAATGGAATAGTAGAAAGGAAGAATCACATTTTGGTTAAAGCAACAAGGACTATGCTAGGTGAATCAAGACTTTCTACCTACTTTTGGGCTGAAGCAGTCATCACAGCGTGTAACACTCAGAATCGTACCCTGATTAACAAAGATCATGATAAGACTCCATATGAGATCATGGCTGACAAAAGACCAACACTAAAATACTTTCATTTGTTTGGAGCTAATGTTTTGTGCTTAAAGAAAGAAATGGGCATCTAGGAAAGTTTGATGCTAAAGCAGAAGAAGGCAAATTTCTTCTCTACTCTCTGTAATCTAAAGCATACAGGGTTTATATGATTACTGATCAGGAAGGTGATTGAAAGCCTTATTATAATGTTTGATGACACCAAGTTAGCAAGCTTGCAAAGAGAAAATGATTCAAAATCTCTAAATTTGAAAATCTTTCAGATGATCCTTTATATGAAGACGAACCTGAAGTTGCTCATATTATTCCTACTGTTAATGGAAATAATGATCTCGAGTCAAGTGGTGACAATGGTGGTAATGAAGATCAAATAGAAAGCCCTACTAGAACCACTAATCAAAGAACATATTCATCAAGCCATGGAGGCAGCAACTCAGGGGGAGTAGGAAGAGGATCTACAGTTCATGCTCAATATAATGCTGAATAAGGGGGATCATCAAGATCTTATCTGCCAAGGCAGAGGGTTTGGAACAGAGAACATCCTTTTGAATTGATCATTGGTGATTCTGACATACAAGTGTGAACTAGACGTGTCACACCGAATAAATGTCACTTTTCAGGATTTCTTTCAGAAATAGAGCCTAAGAAAATGGATGAGGCACTTGAAGATCCAGATTGGGTCATTTAAATGCAAGAATAACTCAATTAGTTTGAAAGGTAGAAAGTTTGGAAGCTGGTACCCCGACCTAAAGGCAAAATAGTGACTGAAACTAAGTGGGTATTCAGAAACAAATTGGATGAGAATGGCATTGTAACGAGAAACAAGGTCAGACTGGTAGCCAAAGGTTACTCTTAAAAAGAGGGAATATATTATGATGAAACCTACGCTCCAATAGCTAGGGTTGAGGCAATTAGGATGTTTCTGGAATTCTCAGCATATTCGGACTTCAAATTTTATCAGGTGGATGCGAAGAGTGCATTTCTGAATGGGGGGCTAGAAGAAGAAGTGTATGTGGAATAACCTTCAGATTTTGAAAACCAAAATCTGGTGGACTTTCTATACTTTCTATTTAAGGCTCTTTATGGTCTCAGGAAAACACCAAGGACATGGTATGATACTCTCTCAGAATTTTTACTTAAAATGGATTTACTAGAGGTGTTATAGATAAAACTCTGTTTTATAAAATACATAAGACTGATATGATATTAGTTCAAGTATATGTTGATGATATTATATTTGGTTATACTAATGATGATCTTTGCAAGAGGTTTTCTAAACTAAAGCGGAGTTAGTATGAAATGAGCATGATGCTAGAGTTGCACTACTTTCTTGGATTACGAGTGAGTAAAAGGAAAGATGGAATATTCATTTGTCAATCCAAGTATATCAGAGAACTTCTCAAGAAGTACAATCTGGAAAATTCAACTCCGGAAAAGACTCCAATGCTAACAGCCACTAATCTTGATCAGGACAAAACCGGTAAGAAGGTTAACATCACAAGTTATAGAGGTATGATCGGCTCATTGTAATATCTTATAGTAAGTAGGCCAAACATTATGTTTGCAATATGCTTATTTGCTAGGTTTCAAGCTAACCCTAAACAGTCTCATCTTATAGCTGTTAAAAGGTTTTTTAGGTATCATAAGGGGACTCCAAATCTTAGTATTTGGTACTCTAAAGGTACAGGTTTTGATCTTGTAGGCTATATAGATTCAGATTTTATAGGTTGTAAGATTGATCGGAAAAGTACTTTTGGAAGCTGTCAGTTTCTTGGAAGAAGATTGGTTTCAGGGCATAGCAAGAAGCAGCACTCGGTATCCACAACAACGGCTGAAGTTGAATACAACAGTTGTGCTCAAATCTTCTCTGGATGAGGAACCAACTCCGAGATTATGGGTTGTTGATGTCAAAAATTCTAATATTCTGTGACAACACTAGTGTCATTGAAATCTCGAACAATCTGGTTCAACACTTGAGAACTAAGCACATTGATATCAAGTATCATTTTATCAGAGTGCATGTCACAAATGGTACCGTGGAATTATATTTTGTACGCAAAGAGGATCAAGTTGCAGACATCTTTACAAAACTGCTTGATGAATTCACTTTCTCTAAGTTGGTTAGTGAACTTGGGATTTTAAATCTTTCTAATTGATCTAATTAGAAGTCAAGAACTACAACTTATTTCGAATAAATTCACTTGTTAATTATTGTCAATATTTTTAGGACTTGTAAATTTACTTACTAGTATTCATTTCTCGTACAACAAATATTTGTATGCATGTATCTAATTGATAAATATTTAAGCACTTAGATATTATCAATTTATTTGAAAGTGATTTAGTTGTCAATAATTAAATCATAAGAAATTTAAATAGCAGCACAATTTAAATCAAGAATTATGATATTATCAATTACATGATAGTTGTTGTAATTTTATAATAAAAATTGTGAATTGATTAAATCAGTGAATTGCTTAAATAATTCAATATTTCAAAGAATTTACCTGGATTAACAAAAAGCAGCATAAAGATTTTTTACAAATTCTAGAAATCGACATCTTCAATTGCAAATTTCTGAAATAAATTGAAAATTATTTATGAGTTATAATTATATGTGTAAGTATTTTTGAAAACTGACACTTACCTATCAAAATCGACAAGAAACTATTCCCAATAATCGACCAAGCTAATCTAGAAATTTACAAATTATTCGCAGAAAATCGACAAGCTGAATATTATTATTTTATATTGTCAACTAGTAAGGAAAAAACTGTTGATTAGTATATTAGTTTTCCTAATTTTCTTTAATTTATTTTGGTCGATTAGCAGCAAGAATAATGTTTAAATCCTATAATCGATACAAGTTATATTATAACTGTCAATCATTACCAATTATTACCAATCATTTTCTAAAAATGGGTGATAATTTTGTATTTAAGCGAAAAAATTGTATCCATTCTAGATTGTAATCGTGTTAAACATGATCATTTCTATTATTGGGTATGATATCTTAATCAGCACACGTATGTTAGTACAACTTTAACTGCCAGTATGAAATTAAATGTCGACATGCTTCATTTTATTTGATATAATTCTCATGTTGCTAACAACCGAGCTAACCTTGTCATTGAGTTTACGAACTAATCAGACCCTGAGAAGGTGATCTTAATTAATATCTTAATCTTCCAAGAGCTGACTTTGTTGATCCTCCCACGGATGCAGAACTGCTGACTTTCTTCCAAGGGATTCATGCTACACTTGAAGATGAATTAATTCCAAGGAAATTATACAAGAATGCTTTGCCTATGAAGTGGAATTTGTTCTTCACGATCATCTTGTACTTCTTATCAGCTAAAATAGGAGGTTGGGTTAGTTTGTCTACTATGGTTCAACAATTTGGTGTTGTTGCAACTTAGAACCCAAGGATAAATTATGGATGTTTTCTTATGCAAAAGATACAAGAAAATATTCCCATAAATGCAAACTTCATCATATATCCAAGGTTTCTTTAAATTGCCTCTCCAAGAAATTTACCGCAGAACAGCTCACAGTCTTCCCTCAGATAAACATGGCTAAATCTATAGTACAAAAGGCATCAACAATAATGATACTTATCAGTGATTCCAACTATGCAAACACTCATGGAGGTGACAAAGTAGTTCTTACTGAACATTTCCAAGCTATATTTCCTCTGATTGCACAACAAGTTCAAGCTGAAGACATTGAGATTCAAGCTCAAGAAGAGGAAGATGCTCAGGGGATCACAATACAAGAATCATTTCTTCATGTACAAAATATTGAAGATGGGAACATGAAAAAAGTTCAAATAAAAATGAAAGCAGAACCAGTCATTCAAGTAGAAGCTCCGGAGCCAGAGGTGGTGCCATCACAATAGGATGAAAATGTTTATATACCATCTCTCTCTAGGTAACAATTCTGATACATTTACTGGTTTGTTTGAATTTCAAGATATAGATATCCATGCACAATCTTTCACACAACTTATCATAGAAGATATTAGATAGGATACTGGATATGACATCCCACATATTCAGAACCCATCCTTGGAATCAAACACTGAAACACTTATCCACTTTACACAACCCCTGGTGCATAAGGAACCCTTACTTGATGAGAGTGTTGAGGGAGAAACTACAGACATTGTAGTAAATAAGAATGATGTAATGAAAGAACTCGCAGTTCTGTCTCTCTAAGAAGAAAGTAGTATCCTTGAGATAACTACTAACCTCCTTACATCTTCCCAACAAGATGTACAGGCAGAAATGGCACATAAATAGTTACTAGATTCATCTTCTCAATAAGATGAATCTATTGAAATTCACCAGTCGACCATGGAATCTGAACGAGTGTCACTACCTCAATCTATGACTCTTATTGCACATAGTAAGGTTGCACACACTTAGTATGCATTGATGGGTACAACTACATGTGTTGTTCCTTCAGTGGAACAATTGCATTCACAGGTGTTAGAAGAAGGTGATGTTGTTACTGCCACTGAGAGTAAAGAACCTACCTCTCCAGAACAAAATACCCTAGATCCATTTGCGAATAGGGGGCTTGACATAGGTGCAAGTCCGCAACGCATTAGTGATGATCAGGTTCATCTGATGATCCTAAGGGGAAAGTGTCTACACTGACACTAGGGAGAAATGACGCACAGATTCACAATATGACGGCATCAGTTAATCCCGTAGAGATTCAAACTCTAACTGAGTCATCTCAAGGTAACAGGAAACTTTTCTTTGATAAGGACGTGGATTAACGAAACCATATTTCACCATTGGTGACCTCCTTAAGGATGGCTCCGGTGATTTCTCCTACAAGTACATCAATTTTAAGGATATCTGAGCAGAGTGAAGCACTATCTAAGTGGTTGAGTAACACCCTTGAACCAAAGCCGAGCGAAAGAGTACAGAGAGAAACATTTGGTGTGTAGCCCAGTGATACACCCACTATCCAAATCATACCACAACTTGACATGTCATAATATATTCTTAAATCGGATCTAGAAGCAATTTTGCTTGACTGTGATACCAGATTCGTGAAGATGATTGAACAAAGAGATGCTGACATTCAAAACAACATTCAATGAATTCATCTAGAATATGAACATGCAATAGCTAATCTCAAAAATCAGCACAAGCAAAACATGGAAAAGATCAACTGGAAATTGAACATAGCAATGCAGCAGATTAAGACTACTCAGGGCACAACATCCAAAATGGCTAAAGTCTATGGCCAGAGACTTGATCTTGTTGAATAAAAACTTCAATCTCAATCAAACCTACTCTGATTTAGAAGGATAACCCAACTGAGGGGGAGAAAAGGAAAGCTACTAAAGAAAAAGTAGTTCAAGTTCAGAAAGATGTTCAGAAGGATCAGTCCTTGGAAAACAAAACCATGGTTGAAGCTGTGAAATATTTTGTTGAATTTGTTTACCATGTTGTTCAACCGAGAATGGAGAAAGAAGACGTGGTACTGATGAAGGAAGCTGAAGCTACAAGTATGCCAGAATCTCAAATCAGTGATCTATTTGTATACGCCTTGTTTGAAGGAAGAGAAGAAGAAACAGTAAGGGAGGAAGTACCTGAGGTTTGGGTGAAGACTAAAGCAGAAGAACAGTTCTGGAAAAGCTTAAAAGCTAAGAAAGATAAAGCATCTATAGGAAGATAATATCAAAAGAAGATCACATGTAATATTCCACATTTGCAGATATTATTATTATTATTATTGTTATTTGAAATTGTTTATGTGATTTTATATGAATTTGGTGAATTATCTGTTAATTGGAATTGATGTTTGGATATTTATATGTGATAAATTTTGAGTATTTTAATTTTTATATGTCCGGAATAAAGTATAGATAATTATGATATTTTTCTGGTAATTTTTGGATTGTTATATGATTTTATAATGATTTATAGATTTAATAATTATTTTCTGAGTAATTATAAAACTATTTTATAAAGCTAGGAATTGTCCAACTTCAACTGTTTTTGCATTTTTACAACCCGAAACTCTTCCAAAAACTCCTTTTTAACCAAATTAGATAATTCCGGACATTTTCCGTGTTTTGACTTATTCGATACGGATTACGGTTTGACCCGTGCGCGCCCCGGCATAAAATTTTCGATACGATAAACGTTTTGATGAATCAACAAAACCCGTATTATCGAAAGATGGGATATTAGTACATTATCTTCGTATAAGGTGTTTTATAAGAATCCTGGTTTTGATAATTATTCAAATCTGGTATTAAATTGTATCGTTTTATAGTTACTTAGCGGCTAAGTAATCTATTTTCGGATCCGATATGATCCAATGAGATACTTGTTACGTGTTTAAGATGAATTTATAAGAATCGATCCGTAATTTGGACGTGTGTTTATTTACGTCCTTATCGAGGTATTCGTTTTATCTCGTTTATGTGCAGTTGAATGTATTTTATGCTTTTTTGGGTTTTTATTAATTTAAGTATCATTTTTATTTTTCGAAAATAAATGGACCGGGACCCAACCGGGACGTCAAACCCACAAAAACCATGTTTTTATATTTTATAAAATCATTCGTATTTCAAATACCCAGTATTTCTGCATTTTCGAGTTATTCGCAATTTTTGAGGAATTTTGATACGAATATTATATTTTACTGCTTTTAAAAATTATTCCCCGTAACTATAATTTTGGGGCTTAATTATTTTAATTATGGAAATAAAAACACCCTTAATTAATTTTGGGGGTTGTATTTTCTGTAAATATAAATAGCTGCTTAAATTTTATTTTATTGATTTATTTTTATAAAAATTTCAGAAAACAAAAATTTCAAGAACATAGTTCTTGGGGGTGAGATTTCGTTCTTGAGGGAGATCGAATGATTCCAGGAGCCTCAGTAATCCGTTATTGATGTATGAATAACTGAAACGAAGCTCTTGAAGAGCCCGTTCTTTTGGGACCAGAATCATCAACAAAGGTTGATTATCCTGTTAATTCATTTTTTTTGTTTTGGGCTCGAATTGAGTCATTGATTTCAGATATTTTTTATTGTTGTTGAGTTCATAGATAGTTTTGTAATGATTCATGAAGTCGATACATGCTAATATATGTGTAGTTTGATTATCGAAATGTTTAAGTCGAGTTTTAGATTTTACCAAAATTTTATTTTGATTTTTCGATTAATACGTGTGATGGCTGGTCATTTGGTTGTTAGGATTTGATTTCTTGTGTTCCCAGCTTCATTTTCGTATATTATACGTTAATTTTGGTCGAGGTTTGGAAAAGACGAACTCAAGTTCGTCGTTTTGATCGGAAAGATCATGGTGTTGATGGGTTGCAAGTGATATGACCATAATCGAGTTTCTGAGTTGATTTAGTGTAGATTTCGTTGCACAACCTGTTCGAGTGATGTTGAAATCGGTTAATTAGGATCGTTGTGGGTTCGCCGGATTCCGGCCGTTCGTCGGAGAAGACGACGGAATATGGGAAACCCAGATTTCCGGCGACGACTCCGATGAACAGCCCGGCTGTTCTTCGTTGACCCGATTACCCGACTACGACCCGTTCCTTGAACCCGAATTTGATCCCTTTTCCCCCAAAACCCAAACACTAAATATGTTTCTGCATTTTCTGTTTTATTTTAATTCAAAATTCATTTCTATTTTCTAGAAATTAATTCTTTTAATTTCAAAAACCATTTGGTTATTATTTTAAACTCCAAAAAAATTATTTACTTGATTATTTTAATTTCCTAAAATTATTTTATTTTATTATTTTCAAAAATCTAATTTGATTTAATTATTTATAATTCATTTTAGTTAATCATTTATAAATTTAATTAATTGATTAATATCGTTTAATCAATTAATTTCATTTATAAATAGTTAAATAAATGTAAATTATTTATAATTGATTCAAATAATTCCTAAAAAAATCTTTTAAGCTTTTAAAAATTATATTTTGGTATTTTAAAATTAATTAAAATTATTATTAATTGATTTATTCCTAATTATTCATATTTTATTCGTAGAAAATAAACCGTTCACCCGTTTAATATGAAACGAACGCGTA
The DNA here is from genome assembly GCF_009905375.1 of Apium graveolens. Classification (NCBI taxonomy): domain Eukaryota; kingdom Viridiplantae; phylum Streptophyta; class Magnoliopsida; order Apiales; family Apiaceae; genus Apium; species Apium graveolens. Next base: position 224,663,635 of record NC_133648.1, read on the forward strand.
CAGGCTCAGAAAAATATTTCGCTTTCAATAAAAATACTTTCGAGACCCAAATTCTTTTGTTTCGAAAGGTCGCTTGATTTGCAAATTGATTCTGAGTCGCATATCATCAAAAAGTTATATTTTTTACCTGATTTCAGTTTTAAACGTACCGAGTCGAACCTTTTGACGAACTGAGTCATATGTTATATGAATTATATGATATATGAATTATGTGTTTACGTGCTATATAAATTACGTGCGTATGTGAGTCCAAATTCTTATGTTTAACTATTATAATTATGTGTGGGCTATCGTATGGGTAGACGATAGGGTATTGACGCGAAGTTCGTCGAGTGATTATCGATTAGACGATTAAAGTTGTATATTTTAATTATAGATGCGGATCTCTCGAGTTGATCGGGAAAAGACATTGGATAAAGAGAGAAATGGAATGGCATTGCATATCAGGCTTGTAACAACTGCATGAGCAGCAGATCAGAAATTTAGCAAAGTAAAAGACGGTGATGCCTTGAGATGCCAGACTGAGATAATTGCGTTTATACGAGTGTGACTAACTACTAAAAACCCAAAGGCAAGTATCCCTATCATCACTTATTGTTCAAGTGATATTTATTTTAAATCTTCTTGTGCAAGTATTATTTTCCCTATTCTCATTCCAAGATAGATAAATGTTTTACATATCGCTGAATTAAATGATTATGTTTATGCAACTACTCTTCTGCTATTCTATGTTCAGAATAGCTAAGTGATTTTACTTATCAAATGAATGGATTTATAAATGTTTTAGATTTTGAGAACGATGACGTTGTTTTGGGTTTATTATATCCCAAGTAACTGGGCGAATAAAAGTTTATAAGGATGTCGAGTATTATGACCCCTCTCAATAAAATGTTTTAGAATTAGATGATCACAAATTGCATAAGAGGCCATGGTGGCGGTCCAGCGGAGATTTAGGTATTATACATGATATAATACCTTTAGGCCGATATTAGCCTTGGGTGCCCCATTTGTTTAGTTGGATATGCTTCGGCATACCGGTGTTGCTCCGCGACTGATCACCGGTGGCAACACACCGTCGTTCGAGAATTCCAATATAAATTATTATATTGCTTTTAATAATCTTATAAGTAATGGTTTATCAAGTGTTTTAGGTTTTGAATAAAAGATGAAATGCAGTTTTTATTCAATTTCTGCTTGATGTGGATATTTAGGTTGTTGTTAAATATAAAAGGTGGTTTTAGTATAGATGATTGATGTTGACTTCAGTATGGGATGTTGTGAGCATCAAAGTTCGTATTGATATCTAATTTGATATGACAACAAAATGAGTATTAATATCAAGAGTTCGGTTTTGAATGAGTTTATGATCCACTCCATAATCATTGTTTCATGTTACTGTTGTTTACGATATTTCCGTAAACACAGTTTTATGAGTTTTATTCTCGTCAAGATTCAAAGTATTGTTGAAGCTTTGCGCTCAAAAATATCAAATGGTTTTTAATACAATTAAGGAACCAATTATGGGGTTCCTCAACTAAAATTTTCTGTTTCAGCAATTATGATTTTAAAATGTTCCCCGCTATTGCAGATGTCGGTTTTATATCAAAATGACCATATATATATTATAATGATCTTGCTGAGCATTTCTTTCACTCCTACTTGCCTGTTTTCAAATTTAACCTCCAGTGAGGATTAACTTGCGCTATTTAGTGGCGTAATTCGAGAAAGCAAAGGAAGAAGCTTTTGGAAGGTGGTTGGTCCAGGGTTTGCGGACTAGTGTAAGTTCTGTTATGAAAAGTTGTTTATATTATATTATATTATAATTGTGTTATTTTATAGTTGGGCCTAGTATACTTCTTTTCGAAGTTATACTAGCAGGTTAAATTTTGAGATTGGAATTTGTTGAAAAGAGTTTTAAAAGAAAAAGAAAGTGAAAAAATTATTGGTGGAATTTGGAATTCTTGTTTCTAGAACTGTAACCTTAAAAGATCTTGGATTAGTTTGGGGTCATAGATGCTAAATATCTTCCGCTGGCATTTGCATTTCGATTTAATAGGTTAATTTGGATTGAGGTTTCATAGTGACGACCAAATCCTCTGACCCCGGATTTGGGGGCGTTACAGGTTGGTATCAGAGCTGAGGTTATAGTAAACTAGAAACGAGAGTATGTAGGAGTGTGTATAGCTATGTGAGGACGCTTGAGCTCAAATTGAGTTCCTGTTGGACTATTGGATATAGTACCAACGAGTAAGTTAAGATAGGTTGTTAGGTCACACACACACTGTAGAGGTGGTAAATACAGTGTAAAGTACAATCAAATCGAACTTTAATAACTCAAGTAACAAAAAACAAACTTTATTGAAACAGTAAACTCTGTTACAGTATGGAACTGTTACCTCTCAGTGATGAACAAATATCACGAGAGCTGCTAGGGTTACAATGAATAATATTTTCGAATATGATAACACTTATAGTGTAAACCCTATGTCTGTGTTTATATACTACACAGTTACAAGATAATTGCTAATAGATATGGAATATAATTCTGCTTCCTAAAATATATCAATCAGATATCTTTTCTTCCAAGTATTCTATTCTTCATAGAATTCCTTCTTCATGCATATCTCTTCTTATGTTTGTCTCGATCTTCTTTCCTTTAATCAGCTGTTGTCCTTATCTGAACATCCTTCAGTACTTAAGTTCTGATATCCATCTTCTGATAATTATCTCCTGATAATATAAGTACTGATATCCTTAAGTCCTGACTTTCAGTAAGTACTGATTTATCCTGTTTAAGTAAGATCTGAAAACTAAACATAAATCATATTAGCCATGACATTATCAAATATATCTAACAATCTCCCCCAACTTGTAAATTAGCATAATATACAAGTTTAATAGATATGTGATGATGTCAAAAACATTAAGTACAAATGCATGAGAATTAGACTAGAAAACTACAACTTAAGGTCCTTAAAGCTTTACCAATCTTTAACTTCTGATAACAACTTCATTCTGTACAAATATCAGAATTTAATCAGTTGTAGATCTTGACTTGGCTTCATCTTTTGATATCTCTGATGTTAGGAGTTGTTCTGAGATAGTTCTTCAACAGACATCTCTCAGCATATCTGAGTTCATCAATCATCCTCCTTTTAGCATCTTTAAGCTCTGCAGTATCTTCACCAATTTGAAAGATTACAGCTCTGAGATCATTAATCTTTGCTTTTCTTATATCCTGATCCAGTCTGATCAAATATGCATTATCAGACTCAAGATTGAATTCCACAGCCCTGTAACCCAAAAAGGTAGTTATAATCTTAGCAGTGTTGGGATTCATTTCAACTATATCACCCTTGTGATCTCTGTACTTTGGAACATATGTGCTGTCAGACTTAACAGAATAAAGCCTTTTCTGTCTCTGAATTTGATCCTTCAAATAGTTTGCAGCACTTCCTGTCAATCTATCATTCACTTGAAGTAAGAATAGTACATGCTCCAATTCTTCAAAATACTTCAATGGAATGGCATTTTGCCTTATATGATAAACCCTACCATCTGTCATGAAGTACAACAAGATGTGTTCTTTCAAGTAGGTATGGTAAACCATTTGTACAGATTCTAGTTGATTCAATCTCTCAGGAGTTGCTCCAATACCTGGTTCACTCAAGGAAGTTGAATCATTGGCAGTGTTCTGTATTCTTCTTTCATCAGCACTTCCCAATCCAGTTTTATCTCTTGCTTCCTTTCCAGTAACTACTCTTTCTTCAAAACCACTTGCAGCAGTCTTCAAAGGTTGAGTTTGTTTTGCTTTAGTGAATCCTGGTAGGAGTGTCTTTGATTTATCTTCTGATATCAAGTTAACTTGAGCTATGTCAGAGGTTACTTGCTTCTTCGAAATATCAGAACTTACTGTCTCTTGACTCTGAACAACTTGAGTCATGTCAGAGGTTGTCTTAAGAACTTTTCTTGAAGTCAGAGCAAGATCAGCATTTTTATCAGTAATTTCTTCATTCTCAGGAGGCACATAAACCTTGATAGGTTCACCAACTTTTTCTTTACCCTTGGATCTTGGATCTATCTGCGGTTGTGATTTAGCCAATGTTGCTTCAGTATTTTTCCTTTCTTTTATCATAATGCCTTTGAGTTTTGGAAGTGTCTTTTTACCAGAAGCTTCAGATTTAGATGTGACTTTCTCTGATTTAAGTCTGGCTTCTTCTTTCATTAAACTCTCCAAGTCCATTCCTGGATTTTCCTGAAGAAATAACTGTCTTGACATTTCTTCATCAAGATCTAAAAGTTCATCAGAACTTATCCTTTTACCAGTAGCAGAACTAATCCTTTTTCCAGTATCAGAATTTGTCCTGTGACTTGTGATTTCAGCTTTTCTTGATGAGAAACCTCTACCTTGACTATGACCTCTACCCATTCCAGAGTTTCCTTGGTCATCCTTTTCATCATCCTTCCCTTTCAGTGTCTTATCAGTCTTGCATTTGGACTTAATTACTTTCTCCCCCTTTTTGGCATCAACAGGTAATAGAAGAGAGACAAGCAATTCCACTGAGGCTTGGATTTCATTAAGTTGAGATTGCTGAGAAGCTTGATTTTTCAGAATATCATCAATCTGAGCTTGTTGTTTCTCTTGAGTCTTCTCAATATAAGCAACTCGATCAAAGGTAGGTTGGAAGAATTTTTTCTTGTCAATTTTCTGAATTTGTTCCTGTTTGATGAATTCTTCCTGAATCTTGTGGAGCTCTGCATGAGTAGTTGAATGAAGACCTTGTAGATGTTTAGTACTCAATCCAGTGACTCTAAGCTGTGTTTTGAAATCATCAGTATTTAACATCTCATCAGCTTTTGTCAAGTGCTCAGCCAGATTCTTTGCAGATGGAACACAAGTTATTGAGTTCCATTCCTTAGTCCACTCCTGACCAGCAGGAGTTTCACTCCAAGGCACTGGTGCTTCTCTGGTAACAAACTTCTTAACCAGTTCAGATTTAAGAACTGTTTGTTGAGGGGCATGTCCTGAAGGACCTGCTTCATCAGTATCTGCTTGTGGAGCAGCATCACCAGTATCTTCAGCATTTGCAGCATCAGAACTTACAGAATTAGCATCTTCTGACAAAATAACAGTATGAGAAGCGATTGAGGCTTCAACATCATCTGCTAAGTGCTGATCTGGATCCAAGTTCTGATCAACAACCATATCCTGATGATCATCTATATTCTGATCATCAGCATCTAGATGCAGAGAAGGTGTAGTAGATAATTCTGGAGTTTGAGCAACATCAGTAACAGGTGTTGTTGATGGATTAGTTGCTGTTGGAGCTTCTAAGTGAAGAATTTCAGGCACAACCAGGTTCTGAATATCAATATCAGCACTTGTGCCTGGAACAACAGGAGATACAGACTTTTGAACAGGAGACACAGATGGTGTGTTGGCCTTTTCAGTAACAGCTTCCTGAGTTGAAGTTGATGAAGAAGTAGTGACTGTAGCTGATTCCTTTTCTTGTGAGATCAGAGATTCCTGATCTCCTTCCTTAGCTGCTGCTTCTTCATCATCTAAAACTGGCCTTTTTGCCCTCTGTTTCTTGTATCTCTTTGTAGATATGGATTCCTTGGGAGTTTCATCAACAGTCATTCTTCTAAGCCTTTTGAGAAGCTTAGATCCCCCAATTCTAGAATCCTTCTGAGAAGTCACTTTCTCAGCTTCTTTGACAACAGGTTCTGATGTAGAAACCTGTTCCTCACTGTCAGATTCATCTCTCAAAACAATCCTCCTTCTCTTCTGAGGTGTTTGAGGAACAGTCTTTGTCCTCTTAGGCTTGGAAGATGAAGGCTTCACAGTAGGTGCTGAGGATGAGGGTTGAGCTTTCTGTGAAGTGAAGAGATATGATTTGAGATATGTTCTGAGGGATGGTTGAGTAGTATGAGTGGTATTAACTGTTGGTTTCTGTGGTGTTTGAGATGTGGTGGTAGGTTGGATATCAGGATAAACAGATCTATAGGTGTCAGGATCAGCATCTACCAAGATCTGTTTTACAGACTAAGGAATCTGTAAAGGTCTAACCACTGTTTTCTTAAGATCAGCATTTACCAAATCATTAAAGGCTCGTTTTGCAATTTTGAAAGGTGCAGTTAAGTCAGTGGTAGGTTGGGGTTCATCAACACAACAAAAATTATATATAAGCTGACAAAATCTAGCAAAGTAAACAACATTCCTATCTTCTGTCATCCTATCCCCAATAAAACCTATCACAACATTTGTAAAATCAAAATGAGTTTGGTTAATAAGTGCATACCCGATGTGCTGACTCATTATAGGGATTGCATCAAAGTTGAAACACTTATTTCCAAAAGCTTTAGTGATGCAGTCGAAGAAGAAACTCCATTCCTTTCTGATATGAGCCCGTTTCAACTGCCCAAGCTTTGCCAAACTCTGCTCATACCCCAAACTAGCCATTAATTCTTTAAGAGCTGATTCCTCCGAGGTTGAAAAAGTACATCCTTCTGGTAAATGTAGAGCCTTTCGAATTGTACCAGGAGTTACCACATGTGTAGAATCATCAACTTCGAAAACAATACTGGGAGTTCCATGTGTACCACCATTATCAAAGTGCCCAGTCCGCCAAAATGTCAGAACTTGTTGGCCGGAAAAGACTGAAGGCTGGGTCAATGTATAACCGATTTCACTATGTGCAAGAAGATCTTGCATAAAATGCAACTCAGATGGAGCTTCAGCATGATTGAGAATTGCAGCATAGTTGTTTGGAACAAATTTAGCTCCATCAATGATCAAATCCTTAGGTGTCATGAGAAAAATCGAGATTTAAGAGTGCCTGTTAGGTGTTTGATAAAATGTCTAAATGAAAAACCAACGTTAGGAGATGAAAGAGAGTAAAAGCAAAGAGAGAGATAAAGTTGAAAAAGTAAATAAAAGATTATATAATCTTCTCTCTCTCTTACTTATACTTGGTAAAAAAAATATAACCGTTGGACACCTGTCAAACATGCAGCAATAATGAATATTTAATGGGCACGGGAAAACAGTAATCATTACTTACCCACTTGCAGTTTTTCAAGGAAAAACCGTTCCACTTACCCAGTAATTCCATTAATCAAGGTAAATCAGTTTTAATTCAAAATTAAAACTGTTTCCACTTATTCAATTTTTTTCACTGCAACACCAATATTCAAAAAAAAATCGAGTGAGAATGACCAAAATAAATCAATGGAACAAGTACTGATAACATAAAATCAGAACTTAATTTAAATTTAAATTGTAATGGTCATCAGAATATGAATATTTATCAATGCATTTCAGAACATCTCAGAGACAAGAACTTGCAAAAAAAAAGGAATTTCATTAATATATTAAGAGAATACATTCATGAAATTTAAATTACATCAGAACTTTTACAAGATTGTCCTAAGCTGCTAAACCTAACATCAACAGCCTTAGTCCTAGCTCAAGAAGCAGGGCAAGGCTGACGATGAAGAAAAACAGGAAGAAGAAAATAAATCATTTTTTCTTCCTACTCTCGACAAACAGAATAGCGAGTTGGATGATTCGCTCTTGCTGGCGGAGAGCTTCCAGCCTTTCCTCCTCCAATCGCTCCAGATGGCGATGGTAATCCATGTAGAAGAACAGGAGGTGGGTGAGTACCTCCTGGGGAACTGAGTCCCATATCTCATCAGGAATGGCAGTGACGTGTCATTCCTCCTGCCAGGCTTCACAGCTCAGCTCCATGTTGAATTTTTCATAGTTCAAAAACATATTGTAATCGACCATGGTGTTTTTGATAGAAAGAGTATGAAGATGAGTTTGTGATAAAAGAGTTGGTGTATAGGCTGATGCGAAGTGGTTGTTTATATAGGCAAAAGAAAGGAGACGCAAGGGAATTTAATGCTGACAGGTAGAATTAATTCTACCTCGTCTCCCTAGAATGGGAAGACGAAAAACAGTCATTGGAAGTGTAAGTCAGGGTTAATGCGCACAAGTAACAAGTAAAAATTACTGTACGTGTACGTGAACCGCTATCCCTAATGATATTGACTGTTAATATTCTACCCAAACGTGTTCTGATTTAAAATGAGACTGTTTTTAGATTTTATCCACAAATAAGTCAAGTAAAGGATCAGAATGTAATATCAGAACTTAGACTTATATCAGAACTTAACAGTTATTAGAACATAATTTCTTAACTCAAAAAATGAACGCCTATCTTAGTAAGTCCTCGCACAAATCCTGATTTAGATTCTTCAGAACATGCAATCAGAACTTGTACTCAGAATTTGTGCAATGTGACACAGAAACTGTTCATCTAAAATAACATGGATCACCACAGTTATTTTCATCATTCATATGGAGTTTTTAGTATGTGCATTAAGCTAATTATCAGACAAAGAGTAAATTCTGATTCACTTCAGTACATCTTAGAAATAAGGCATAACTAAAACTTTACTAAAAACCTGTCATTATTCTGAAACCTACTATTGAATGAGTTCATGCTTGAGTCCACCTCAACTATTTTGTGCTAATTTTGTGCATCTTTTTAAATTCCATTTTACAGTGGCTTCTCAGTGTAAGTGAGTCACGACTGCTTATCAGAATTTATGCTATTGTCAGAGTATTTCTCCAGTAATCATAGAGTGTGAAAAGTCACCAAGAAAATATTTTGCTTTTCTGATGCATATTTACTTAATACCAGCAATGCACTTAGGTCGTCCCTTCCACATATGTACTCTAGATCTCAAAGGAGTACCTGAATTTTAATCCTTGAATCTTTTCTTTTTCTTTTGATAAGAGAGGTTTATCAGAACTTAGTACATTCAACAGATTTACTAGCGTCAGAACTTAACAGATGAGAAGCATTATTCTAGTTTGTGACTTAGTAATAAGATAGACAAAGTAAACTCAACTAAGCTCAATATCAAAATTTGCTTGTGTCAATGGATTTCCACATAAATAATTACTTCTAACATGGGATCCCTAGTTTATTTAAGACTACTAGGTCAGCATCTAGCACAGATATCCTCATAGGATTGAATAATTACCTAAACAGACATATCACTATCAGAGTTTAGAAAGTTACATCAGACAATAGTTAGTACTTAAGCAAGTTTTCAATTAAGCACAGAATACACAAAGAGAGTAATTTCTGTAAATACTGATCATAAAGTCTGATGCATCAGAACAAAACTAAGCAGATTTAGAAAAAGAACCTGAAACCATTCCAAGTTTATTTACCAATCTTGTACAAGTAGCTTCACACAATGGTTTGGTGAAGATATCTGCTAGTTGTTGATATGTTGGAACAAAGTGAAATTCCACTGTACCTTCATCCACGTGTTCCTGATGAAGTGGTACCTAATGCTGATGTGCTTTGTCATTGAGTGTTGAACTGGATTACCTGTCATAGCAACAACACTTTGATTATCACAGTAAATAGGGATTTTGAAATATGTTAACCCATAATCCAGTAACTGATTCTTCATCCAAAGAATCTGTGCACAACAGCTTCCTGCAGCAATGTACTCTGCTTCTGCAGTTGATGTGGAAATTAACTTTTGTTTCTTGCTAAACCAAGAAACCAATCTGCCTCCAAGAAATTGGCAGCTTCCACTTGTGCTTTTCCTTTCAATTTTGCAACCTGCAAAATTTGCATCTGAGTAACCTATTAGTTTAAAATCTGATTCTCTGGGATACCACAATCCCAGATCAGCTGTTCCCTTAAGATACTTGAATATTCTTTTCACAGCTGTTAAGTGAGGTTCTCTTGGATCTGCTTAAGCTGCTTCTTAGTCATTAAACCTATGTTTACTTCAGCTATCTTTTCCTGTTTAAGTTTGTCAGAAGTTAATCCCTCTTTAACTTCTGATTTCTCATTATCAGACTTTACAGTTACAAACTTAACAAGTTTTAACTTTGGCTTTTGCTTAACAACAGGCTTAATTTCTTCAGTTCCTTTATCATTCTTATCCTCTCCATAACCTAAGCCCTCTTTCCAATTTTCACTACTTAGCAAATTTTGAGTTATTCTGCCAGTGTTAGTCCAAGTCCTGATAATCTCTCTTTCCTTTTCTAACTCAGTTTTTAGAGATTCATTCATTTTTAGCACTTCATCCCTAACATAAAAAGCATCATCTCTATCCTTCTGAGTTTGATGGAATATAACTAACTCTTTTTCTAAGAAATCATTTCTTTTCTTAAAAGCAAGATTTTCAGAAGTTAATCTTTCACATGTTAAAGTTTGATCTCTATAACTAACAAACATGGTTTTAAGATATCTTCTCAACTCATTAATATCATCAGTATGAAAAGCATAAGTAGTCTGAGGTACCTTTGATTCAGCAGCTTCAGAACTGCTTTCAGCACTTGCTTTATCAGCATTTGCCATCAAAGCATAATTTTCCTCACTTTCAGAGTCTGAGGTGTCTGTCCAGCTTTTCTTCTTTGTGACAAGAGCCTTGCCTTTGTCACCCTTCACTTTCTTGCAATCAGGAGATATGTGGCCTTTCTCACCACAGTTATAGCATTTGACATTGGTATAATCTCCTCTATTAGACTTTCCTCCTCTGCCCTCAGATCTTCTGAAATTCTTCTTATCAGAACTTGTTCCTTTCCTGGAAAATTTATTTCCCTTCCTGAACTTCCTGTATGCAATCTTTGTGATCCCTTTCACCATAAGAGCACACAGCTTCATCATCTCCTCATCAGCATCAGTCTCAGGCAAGCTTTCAGAATCTGAGTCATCATCACTTTCAGAACTTGATGACTCAGTATCAGACTTTGTGAAAAGAGCTTTACCCTTGTCTTTCCTTGAGGTAGCTGCCTTGGGGGATTCTTCTTCAGCCTTAAGAGCAATTGTCCTTGACTTTCCTCCTTTCCTCTTGCTTCTTTGTTCCATCTCAAGTTCATGAGTCTTGAGCATTCCATAAATTTCATCAAGAGTTGTTTCATCAAGATTGTAGTTGTCTCTTATTGTTGTTGCCTTCAAATCCCAGCATTCAGGAAGAGCTAACCGGAATTTAAGGTTTGAATCTTCAAGATCATACTCCTTATTAACCAGTGACAAATCATTCAAGAGTTTGACAAATCTATCATATAATCAGTCAATGACTCATTAGCCTTTGAGTGAAAGTGTTCATACTCTTGAGTGAGTATTGTCTTCCTGTTCTTCTTAATTGTATCAGTTCCCTGACACCTTGTTTCCAGAGCATCCCATATCTCCTTTGCAGTCTTGCAGTTAATTACCCTGTTTGACATTACATTATCAATGGCACTATGCAGTAAGTGTCGTACCTTGGCATCCTTAGCAATTTATGCGATATCTTCAGCAGTGTAATCACTCTTCTCCTTTGGTACAGTCTTTGCTGCTTCACCTGCAACTGCAACAGCGAGCTTGGTTGGTTTGTGAGGTCCTTCCTTGCTTCTATCAAGATATTCTGGATCTGTAGCTTCCAGAAACATGGTCATCCTCACCTTCCATATGGCATATTCATATGGTCTTAGTATGGGAACACTGATGTTCTCATACCGACTTTGAATTTGTGTCTTTGGAGGTTCTTCAGTTTTGGTAGGCTTAGTTGGAGTTTATGTGTCAGACATGATTGTGTTTGGATCTTAAACTGTATGTGCGTTAACAGATAGGCTCTGATACCACTTGTTAGGTCACACACACACTGTAGAGGGGATGAATACAGTGTAAAGTACAATCAAATCGAACTTTAATAACTCAAGTAACAGAAAACAAACTTTATTGAAACAATAAACTCTGTTACAGTATGGAACTGTTACCTCTCAGTGATGAACAAATATCATGAGAGCTGCTAGGGTTACAATGAATAATATTTTCGAATATGATAACACTTATAGTGTAAACCCTATGTCTGTATTTATATACTACACAGTTACAAGATAATTGCTAATTGATATGGAATATAATTCTACTTCCTAAAATATATCAATCAGATATCTTTTCTTCCAAGTATTCTATTCTACATAGAATTCCTTCTTCATGCATATCTCTTCTTATGTTTGTCTCGATCTTCTTTCCTTTAATCAGCTGCTGTCTTTATCTGAACGTCCTTCAGTACTTAAGTTCTGATATCCATCTTCTGATAATTATCTCCTGATAATATAAGTACTGATATCCTTAAGTCCTGACTTTCAGTAAGTACTGATTTATCCTATTTAAGTAAGATCTAAAAATTAAACATAAATCATATTAGCCATGACTTTATCAAATATATCTAACATAGGTGCACTCGTTTGAGATGGTTGTGTTTAGTTGGATAAAACTCCTAGCAGTTGCAAATATTATGGAATCTTCTGAGGCTACTTCATCGATGATGATGAAGATTATTGATAGCTTTGGAATATGAAGAATTATCTAGAATCGGATGATGAGTCAACCGAAGAGTTCAAATAGAAGATAAGTATTAAGACCTTGGCAATACCTTCTCTTTCTATAAATTCTTTTGTCATCTCTCAAAAAGAGGTAACGTTAAATGACATAGTCCATATCACCCGTTTTCAATCACGTACTGTGCCAGAGGTTGTCATGAAACCTATTTTTCGGTTTTGATAGCTCTTCCAAATTATGATAATTTAACTTCCACTTTTCTTATTTGGTGGATAGTTTCTTGGTGATGTGACACCACTTGCTCATTTGGTGCCAGAATTTTGTTCTCTGGATTTCATTTCCTTCAGAAATATCAGCTTTAAAATCTTTTCAGTTTTATTCATTTGAGTTTGAATCCCTTTTATATCCTTTTATTCTGACTGAGATAAACAACCCTAACTATAGGAGACACAAGGTAAACCTGTCTGTGTGATAAGAGTTGGATGGAACGCCATCACTTGTGTGTGTTGTGACTACAAGAAGGTTAACAACCTTTAGTGATGTTTTAATTTGGACACGCAATACCAGGTTCGTTTGATCATATTGATCTCTCAGTTATTCTTTCATTTCAACAAAACTATCTCCTAAATTCAGATTTTGATAACCACAATCGTGGGACATCCTTATGATATAAAATCCTTTTCTATTTAAACTTCCACGATTTAATTATTTCAAATATTCGAAGGTATGCCAATCAAGTTGAAATGAGTTATCCAAGTCAATGGAAAGTAAGACTTTTGGATAAAATTACCACGAGCGACAGTGGACTGTAATGTGGTTAGAATATCAGTGGCGTATACGAAGTCAGTCTGTTTCTTTATTCTCTCTTTATTAATCTCTTTATCTCTCTCTTTTTCTTTCTCTTTCTCTTTCTTTCTCGTAATCAGAAAAAGTAATTCTATTGAGGAATTGGTCAAATGATGTGGATGGAATAGTGGTGCGGAGTGAAGCTCCCGTGATCATTATGTTATACAAGGAATCCAAGTTTTTATTTCAGATTTTGAGAAAAGTTACATATACAAGATTGGGAAGTTGGTAACAAGACCTTTAGTGCTTTCTGCTGCTGATTCAGAGGACGAAATCCTTATAAGGGGGTAGATTATAATATTCCATATTTACAGATATTAGTATTATTGTTATTTGAAATTATTTATGTGATTTTATATGAATTTGGTGAATTATCTAGTAATTGGAATTGATGTTTGGATATTTATATGTGATAAATTTTGAGTATTTTAATTTTTATATGTCCAGAATAAAGTATAGATAATTATGATATTTTTCTGGTAATTTTTGGATTGTTATATGATTTTATAATGATTTATAGATTTAATAATTATTTTCTGAGTAATTATAAAACTATTTTATAAAGTTGGGAATCGTCCAACTTCAACTGTTTTTGCATTTTTACAACCCGAAACTCTTCCGAAAACTCCTTCCTAACCTAATCTGATAATTCCGAACATTTTTCGTGTTTTGACTTTTTCGATCTGGATTACGCTTTAACCTGAGCGCGTCCCAGCGTAAAATTTTTGATACGATAAACGTTTTGATGAATCAACAAAACCCGTATTATCGAAAGACGGGATATTATTACATTATCTTCGTATAAGGTGTTTTATAAGAAGCTCGGTTTTGATAATTATTCAAATCTGGTATTAAATTGTATCATTTTATAGTTATTTAGCGGCTAAGTAATCTATTTTCGGATCCGATATGATCCAATAAAATATTTGTTACGTGTTTAAAATGCATTTATAAGAATCGATCCGTAATTTGGACGCGTGTTTATTTGCGTCCTTATCGAGGTATTCGTTTTATCTCGTTTATGTGCAGTTGAATGCATTTTATGCATGTTCGGGTTTTTATTAATTTAAGTATCATTTTTATTTTTCAAAAATAAACGGACCGGGACCCCACCGAGACGTCAAACCCACAATTTTATTTTTATAAAATTATTCGTGTTTCAAATACCCAGTATTTCTGCATTTTCGAGTTATTCGCAATTTTTGGGGAATTTTGATACGAATTTTATATTTTACTGCTTTTTAAAATTATTCCCCGTAATAATAATTTTGGGGCTTAATTATTTTAATTATGGAAATAAAAACACCCTTAATTAATTTTGGGGGATGTATTTTTTGTAAATATAAATAGCTGCTTAAATTTTATTTTATTGATTTATTTTTATAAAAATTTAAGAAAACAGATATTTCAAGAACATAGTTCTTGGGGGTGAGATTTCGTTCTTGAGGGAGATCGAATGATTCCAGGAGCCTCAGTAATCCGTTATTGATGTATGAATAACTGAAACGAAGCTCTTGAAGAGCCCGTTCTTTTGGGACCAAAATCATCAACAAAGGTTGATTATCCTGTTAATTCATTTTTTTGGTTTTGGGCTCGAATTGAGTCATTAATTTCAGATGATTTTTTATTGTTGTTGAGTTCATAGATAGTTTTGTAATGATTCATGGAGTCGATACATGCTAATATATGTGTAGTTTGATTATCAAATTGTTTAAGTCGGGTTTTAGTTTTTACCGAAATTTTATTTTGATTTTTCGATTAATACGTGTGATGGATGATCATTTGGTTGTTAGGATTTGATTTCTTGTGTTCCCAGCTTCATTTTCATATATTATTCATTAATTTTGGTCGAGGTTTGGCCAAGTTCGTGAATTCGCCGAAAAAGACGAACTCAAGTTCGTCATTTTGATTGGAAAGATCATGGTGTTGATGGGTTGCAAGTGATATGACCATAATCGAGTTTCTGAGTTGATTTAGTGTAGATTTCGTTGCACAACCTGTTCGAATGATGTTGAACTCGGTTAATTAGGATCGTTGTGGGTTCACCGAATTCCCGTCGTTCGTCGGAGAAGAAGACGGAATCTGGAAAACCTAGATTTCCGGCGACGACTCCGATGAACAGCCCGGTTGTTCTTCGTTGACCTGATTACCCGACTACGACCCGTTCCTTGAACCCGAATTTGATCCCTTTTTCCCCCAAAACCCAAACACTAAATCTGTTTCTGCATTTTCTGTTTTATTTTAATTCAAAATTCATTTCTATTTTCTAGAAATTAATTCTTTTAATTTCAAAATCCATTTGGTTATTATTTTAAACTCCAAAAAAATTATTTACTTGATTATTTTAAATTCCAAAAATTATTTTCTTTTATTATTTTCAAAAATCAAATTTGATTTTATTATTTATAATTCATTTTAGTTAATTATTTATGAATTTAATTAATTGATTAAAATCGTTTAATCAATTAATTTCATTTATTAATAGTTAAATAAATGTAAATTATTTATAATTAATTCAAATAATTCCTAAAAATTTCTTTTAAGCTTGTAAAAATTATATTTTGGTATTTTAAAATCAATTAATATTATTATTAATTAATTTATTCCTAATTATTCATATTTTATTCGTACAAAATAAACCCTTCACTTTAATATGAAACGAACGCGTACAGACTCAGAAAAATATTCCGCTTTCAATAAAAATACTTTTGAGACCCGAACTCTTTTGTTTCGAAAGGTCGCTTGATTTGCAAATTGATTCTGAGTCGCATATCAATCAAAAAGTTATATTTTTGACCTGATTTCAGTTTTAAACGTACCGAGTCGAACCTTTTGACGAACCGAGTCATATGTTATATGAATTATGTGATACGTGAATTATGTGTTTACGTGCTATATGAATTACGTGTGTATGTGAGTCCGAATTCTTATGTCTAACTATTATAATTATGTGTGGGCTATCGTATGGGTAGACGATAGGGTATTGACGTGAAGTTCGTCGAGTGATTATCGATTAGACGATTAAAGTTGCATATTTTAATTATAGATGTGAATCTCTCGAGTTGATCGGGACAAGATATTGGATAAAGAGTGAAATGGAATGCTATTGCATATCAGGCTTGTAACAACTGCATGAGCAGCAGATCAGAGATTTAGCAAAGTAAAAGTCAGTGATGCCTTAAGATGCCAGACTGAGATAATTGTGTTTATACGAATGTGACTAACTACTAAAAACCCAAAGGCAAGTATCCCTATCATCACTTATTATTCAAGTGATATTTATTTTAAATCTTCTTGTGCAAGTATTGTTTTCCCTATTCTCAGTTCAAGATAGATAAATGTTTTACATATCGCTGAATTAAATGATTATGTTTATGCAAGTACTCTTCTGCTATTCTATGTTCAGAATAGCTAAGTGATTTTACTTATCAAATGAATGGATTTATAAATGTTTTAGATTTTGACAACGATGACGTTGTTTTGGGTTTATTCCTGCCCAAGTAAATGGGCGAATAAAAGTTTATAAGGATGTCGAGTATTATGACCCCTCTCAATAAAACGTTTTAAAATTGGATGATCACAAATTGCGTAAGAGGCCGTGGCGGCGGTCCAACAGAGATTTAGGTATTATACAGGATATAAAACCTTTAGGCTGATATGTGCCTTGGGTGCCCCATTTGTTGAGTTGGATATGCTTCGGCATACCGGTGTTGCTCCGCGGCTGATCACCGGCGGCAACACACCGTCGTTCGAAAATTCCAATATAAATTACTATATTGCTTTTGATAATCTTATAAGTAATGGTTTATCAAGTGTTTTGGGTTTTGAATAAAAGGTGAAATGCAGTTTTTATTCAGTTTCTGCCTTATGTGGATATTTAGGTTGTTGTTAAATATCAAAGGTGGTTTTAGTATAGATGATTTATGTTGACTTCAGTATGGGATGTTGTGAGCATCAAAGTTCGTATTGATATCTAATTTGATATGACAACAAAATGAGTATTAATATCAAGAGTTCGGTTTTGAATGAGTTTATGATCCACTCTATAATCATTGTTTCATGTTACTGCTGTTTACGATATTTCCGTAAACATGGTTTTATGAGTTTTATTCTCGTCAAGATTCAAAGTATTGCTGAAGTTTTGTGCTCAAAAATATCAAATGGTTTTTAATACAATTAAGGAACCAATTATGGGGTTCCTCAACTAAAATTTTCTGTTTCAGCAATTATGATTTTAAAATGTTCCGCGCTATTGCAGATGTCCGTTTTATATCAAAACGACCATAACTATATTATAATGATCTTGCTGAGCATTTCTTTCGCTCATACTTGCCTGTTTTCAAATTTAACCTCCAGTGAGGATTAACTTGCGTTGTTTAGCTGCATAATTCAAGAAAGCAAAGGAAGAAGCTTTTGAAAGGTGGTTGGTCCAGGGTTTGCGGACTAGTGTAAGTTCTGTTATGAAAAGTTGTTTATATTATATTATATTATAATTGTGTTATTTTATAGTTGGGCCTAGTATACTTCTTTTCGAAGTTGTACTAGCGGGTTAAATTTCGAGATTGGAATTTGTTGAAACGAGTTTTAAAAGAAAAAGAAAGTGAAAAAATTATTGGTGGAATTTGGAATTCTTGTTTCTAGAACTGTAACCTTAAAAGATCTTGGATTAGTTTGGGGTCATAGATGCTAAATATCTTCCGCTGGCATTTACATTTCGATTTAACAGGTTAATTTGGATTTAGGTTTCATAGTGACGACCAAATCCTCTAATCCCGGATTTGGGGGCGTTATAGGTTGGTATCAGAGCTGAGGTTATAGTAAACTGAAAACGAGAGTGTGTATAGATATGTGAGGATGCTTGAGCTCAAATCGAGTTCCTGTTGGACTATTGGATATAGTACCAACGAGTAAGTTAAGATAGGTGCATTCGTTTGAGATGGTTGTCTTTAGCTGGATAAAACTCCTAGCAGTTGCAAATATTATGAAATCTTCTGAGGCTACTACATCGACGATGATGAAGATTATTGATATCTTTGGAATATGAAGAATTGTCTAGAATCGGATGACGAGTCAACCGAAGAGTTCAAATAGAAGATAAGTATTATGACCTTGGCAATACCTTCTCTTTCTATAAATTCTGTTGTCATCTCTCAAAAAGAGGTAACGTTAAATGACATAATCCATAACACCCATTTTCAATCACGTATTGTGCCAGAGGTTGTCATGAAACCTATTTTTAGGTTTTGATAGCTCTTCCAAATTATGATAATTTAACTTCCACTTTTCTTATTTGGTGGATAGTTTCTTGGTGATGTGACACCACTTGCTCATTTGGGGCCAGAATTTTGTTCTCTTGATTTCATTTCCTTCTGAATTATCAGCTTTGAAATCTTTTCAGTTTTATTCATTTGAGTTTGAATCCCTTTTATATCCTTTTATTCTGACTGACAGGAACAACCCTAACTATAGGGGACACAAGGTATACATGTCTGTGTGATAGGTGTTGGATGGGACGCCATCACTTTTATGTGTTATAACTACAAGAAGGTTAACAACCTTTAGTGATGTTTTACTTTGGACACGCAATACCATGTTTGTTTGATCATATTGATCTCTCAGTTATTCTTTCATTTCAATAAAACTTTCTCCTAAATTCAAATTTTGGTAACCACAATCGTGAGACATCCTTATGATATAAAATCCTTTTCTCTTTAAACTTCAACGATTTTATTATTTCAAATATTCAAAGGTATGCCAATCAAGTTGAAATGAGTTATCCAAGTCAATGGAAAGTAAGACTTTTGGATGAAATTACCACGAGCGACAGTGGACAGCAATGTGGTTAGAATATCAATGGCGTATACGAAGTCAGTCTGTTTCTTTATTCTCTCTTTATTAATCTCTTTATCTCTCTCTTTTTCTTTTTCTTTCTCTTTCTTTCTATTCTTCTTTCTCGTAATCAGTAAAAGTAAAGGAATTGGTCAAAGGATGTGGATGGAACAGTGGTGCGGAGTGAAGCTCCCGTGATCATTATGTTATATAAGGAATCCAAGTTTTTATTTCAGATTTGGAGAAAAGTTACATATACAAGATTGGGAAGTTGGTAACAAGACCCTTAGTGCTTTCTACTGCTGATTCAGAGGACGTAATCCTTATAAGGGGGTAGATTGTAATATTCCATATTTGCAGATATTATTATTATTGTTATTTGAAATTGTTTATGTGATTTTATATGAATTTGGTGAATTATCTGGTAATTAGAATTGATGTTTGGATATTTATATGTGATAAATTTTGAGTATTTTAATTTTTATATGTCCAGAATAAAGTATAGATAATTATGATATTATTCTGGTAATTTTTGGATTTGTATATGATTTTATAATAATTTATAGATTTATTAATTATTTTCTGAGTAATTATAAAACTATTTTATAAAGCTGGGAATCGTCCAACTTCAACTGTTTTTGCGTTTTTGCAACCCGAAACTCTTCCGAAAACTCCTTCTTAACCTAATCTGATAATTCCGGACATTTTCCGTGTTTTGACTTTTTCGATCCGGATTATGGTTTGACCCGTGCGCGTCCCAGCGTAAAATTTTCGATACGATAAACATTTTGATGAATCAACAAAACCCGTATTATCGAAAGACAGGATATTATGACATTATCTTCGTATAAGGTGTTTTATAAGAAGCCCGGTTTTGATAATTATACAAATCTGGTATTAAATTGTATCGTTTTATAGTTACTTAGCGGCTAAGTAATCTATTTTCGGATCCGATATGATCCAATGAGATACTTATTACGTGTTTAAGATGCATTTATAAGAATCGATCCGTAATTTGGACGACGATTTATTTTCGTCCTTATCGAGGTATTCGTTTTATCTCGTTTATGTGCAGTTGAATGAATTTTATGCATGTTCGGGTTTTTATTAATTTAAGTATCATTTTTATTTTTCAAAAATAAACGGACTGGGACCCCCACCGAGACGTCAAACCCACAAAATCCATGTTTTTATTTTTATAAAATCATTCGTGTTTCAAATACCCAGTATTTCTGCATTTTAGAGTTATTCGCAATTTTTGGGGAATTTTGATGCGAATTTAATATTTTACTGCTTTTAAAAATTATTCCCCGTAATAATAATTTTGGGGCTTAATTATTTTAATTATGGAAATAAAAACACCCTTAATTAATTTTGGGGGATGTATTTTCTGTAAATATAAATAGCTGCTTAAATTTTATTTTATTGATTTATTTTTATAAAAATTTCAGAAAACAGAAATTTCAAGAACATAGTTCTTGGGGGTGAGATTTCGTTCTTGAGGGAGATCGAACGATTCCAGGAACCTCAATAATTCGTTTTTGATGTATGAATAACCGAAACGAAGCTCTTGAAGAGCCAGTACTTTTGGGACCAGAATCATCAACAAAGGTTAATTATCCTGTTAATTCATTTTTTTGGTTTTGGGCTCGAATTTGATCATTGATTTCAGATGATTTTTGATTGTTGTTCAGTTCATAGATAGTTTTGTAATGATTTATGGAGTCGATACATGCTAATATATGTGTAGTTTGATTATCGAAATGTTTAAGTCGAGTTTTAGTTTTTACCAAAATTTTATTTTGATTTTTCGATTAATACGTGTGATGGCTGATCATTTGGTTGTTAGGATTTGATTTCTTGTGTTCCCAACTTCATTTTCTTATATTATTCGTTAATTTTGGTCGAGGTTTGGCCAAGTTCGTGAATTCACCGGAAAAGACGAACTCAAGTTCGTCGTTTTGATCGGAAAGATCATGATGTTGATGGGGTGCAAGTGATATGACCATAATCGAGTTTCTGAGTTGATTTAGTGTAGATTTCGTTGCACAACCTGTTCAAATGATGTTGAAATCGGTTAATTAGGATCGTTGAGGGTTCTCCGGATTCCGGCCATTCGTCGGAGAAGACGACGGAATCTGGGAAACCCAGATTTCCGGCGATGATTCCGATGAACAGCCCGGCTGTTCTTCGTTGACCCGATTACCCGACTGCGACCCGTTCCTTGAACCCGAATTTGATCCCTTTTCCCCCCAAAACCCAAACATTAAACCTGTTTCTGCATTTTCTGTTTTATTTTAATTCAAAATTCATTTCTATTTTCTAAAAATTAATTCTTTTAATTTCAAAAACCATTTGGTTATTATTTTAAAATCCAAAAAAAATATTTACTTGATTATTTTAAATTCCTAAAATTATTTTCTTTCATTATTTTCAAAAATCTAATTTTATCTAATTATTTATAATTCATTTTAGTTAATTATTTATGAATTTAATTAATTGATTAAAATCGTTTAATCAATTAATTTCACTTATAAATTTTTAAATAAATATAAATTATTTATAATTAATTCAAATAATTCCTAAAAATTTCTTTTAAAATTTTAAAAATTATATTTTGGTATTTTAAAATCAATTAATATTATTATTAATTGATTTATTCCTAATTATTCATATTTTATTCGTATAAAATAAACCGTTCGCCCGTTTAATACGAAACGAACGCGTACAGACTTAGAAAAATATTCCGCTTTTAATAAAAATACTTTAAAGACCCAAAATTATTTTGTTTCGAAAGGTTGCTTGATTTGCAAATTGATACTGAGTCGCATATCGATCAAAAAGTTATATTTTTGACCCGATTTCAGTTTTAAACGTACCGAGTCGAACCTTTTGACGAACCGAGTCATTTGTTATATGAATTATATGATACGTGAATTATGTGTTTATGTGCTATATGAATTACGTGCGTATGTTGTAATATTCGGGATATATCGTGTAATTATTTTTGCTATTATATAATTATTATGTGTGTTCAGTATCTATTCTGTGAGCTAATTGTTAAGTGTTATCTGTACTCGAATATTCAAAATAATATTAATTGAGTATTTTAATTTTTATATGTCCAAAATAAAATATAGATAATTGTCATATCTTCCTAATTATTTTTATGTTGGTTTATGGATTTATAAGATTCATATGAAATTTCTAAAATCTTTTTTCCGGGTAATTAAAATCTATTTTATAAAAACGGGAACCAACCGACGTCAACCGTTGTTACGTTTTTGGAACCCGAAACTCTTTCGAGAACTCCTTCCTAACCCAATTGTAATATTCCGAGCATTTTCCATATTTCAACTTTTTCGATCCGGCGTACGGTTTGTCCTGCGCGGGTCCCGACGCAACATTTTCGATACAATATTCGTTTCGGTAAATCAATAAAACCCGTAATTTCGATAAACGGGAGCTTTTTATTAAACTATCACAATTATCACTTGTAAGTCATATGTCATAGCCTATTTGTATATACGAGGATTCAACTCAACTCAAATAAGAATGTAATAAGTAAATAGTGGATCGACCGTCAGAGAGATCTCGCAAAGTAATATCTGTCAAAGGATTCAGAGACAAGGTTCATCTACAGACTTGAGGAGTTAATTCACTGGAAGAAGTTCAAGAAGTTGATCATGCCTCAGTGATATAAATCAAGATCGTGGATTTAATCAAGTGACAGAGATCTCGTCAGGGTATCAATAAATTACAAGGATTTAATCTGAAGAAAATCAAAGTGTCAAAGTCAAGATATGAAGAAACGTCACGGAAGTTAGTCACTCATGAACCAGACAGTACATCGAGTGTCAACGTTGAAGTGGTGGAATTGATTCATAATTTTCAGTGATTTTCAGAAGATTTGCAGAAGAATGGTTGCTGCTCAAGACTAGAATTAATTCTCTATTAATTAATTAAGTCATCTAATTTAATTAAGAAAATAAATTATATCTGCGAAGAATAATTTATTTATTAATTGAATTAATTGATTAATTAATTCTGAATTAATTCTAGGAATTTTCAGAAGTTTAATTGGATTAAATTCAAGCATTAAATCAGCAAGACAATTGAAAATGAACTAGCATGACAATCAGGATTGTCATACCGATTGTCATGCTAGGCCATATTCAATTGTCACACCGAAAGTTACTCTAGGAGGATGATTGTCTTGCTAGTTCATTCTGATTGTCATGCTAGTTCATTCTGATTGTCATGCTAGTTCATTCAGATTGTCTTGCTAGTTCATTCAATTGTCTCACCGAAAGTCTTGCCAGCTATAGGATTGTCATGCCAAGTCAATTCTATTCGTTTGTTGATTTAAAAAGAAGCAGAGAAGCAGCAACTTATTATTAAGAACACAGAAGTCAAGAAACAAGGCAGAAAAGAAAATCAAGAAGAAATATTTCATCTTTTCATCTGCATACTTCAAGATTAAATTTCTAGATTGTAAAGTTAAATCCAATCCACTAGAAATCTTTATCTTGCTCTTGTGTATCAATCTAGCGGATCAAAATCCCTAGAACTTAATCTCAAATTGCGTTTAGCATTTGAATCTTTTTTATTACAAAAATAGAAAAAGTTCATGTCGAATTTATTCTAGATTTGTGATAATTAATTTGAGATTAATTCCTTGTAATCGATACAGTTGTTGTAACACCTTTCAAGTTTAATAATATTTTTATTTAACTTGAATTTTGTTTCACATTTTTTATTCCGCATTTAATTCGATTATTCGGTACTGTTTGTATTCAACCCCCCCTTCTACAAACACATTGGGACCTAACAATTGGTATCAGAGCATTCTGATTAACGAACAAATCAAGATCCTAGACTTTTGTGATTTTTCAACTCCTTGAATTTTTATTTATTCAAAAATTCATAATGACTTCACATAAAGTTGGAACCGTTAAAATTCCACAATTTGATAAAGAGAATTATATCATGTGGAAGAAGAAGATGCTATTATTTTTACAAGTTGCAAATCCCAAATATTCAAACTTGTTAAAGAAGGGTATAAAAACTCCGATGGTTATTGAACCGGAGGTAATAATAGATGGTGTGGTGACTACTGAAGCTAGAACCTATCCAAAAGAGCCTGAAGATTTTACTCCTGCTGAGAAGGAAGAAGCCTCCTTGGATGCCAGCCTTCAATTAATATTAATTGATTCCCTTGATCCCTTGATGAACAGACATGTGATGAACTGTAAAAATTCCAAACACATATGGGAAACTATTGAGGTGATTAATGAAGGCACAGAGGAAGTTAGGGAGAACAAGTTGGAAATCCTAACCTCTGAATATGAACATTTCAAATCAAATCCAGGAGAAGGAATTACTGAAGTGTTTGAGAGGTACAATGCGTTGATCAACAACCTGAACATCAATGGAAAGTATTATTCAATCAGGGAGGTCAACAAAAAGTTCCTTTTAACACTGCCAGCTCATCTTGAACATAGAATCACTGCCATTAGAGAAGCTAGAGATCTGAGTGAGATTTCTTTGGACAGGCTCTATGGAGTGTTAAAAACCTATGAGTTGGAGCAGATTCAACAGAAGGAAGTCTACGGGAAGGATAGAATGGTCAGCACATCTACTGCACTTGTAGCTGAAGGTCAACAACAACAACAATCTCAACAGTTAGAAAGAATGGTACAGTTTTCCAAGGGTGAGGAAAATGAGTTAGTAGCAGAATATGATCCTCCTACTACAAATCAATCAAGTGATGATTTTTATTCCTTGGAAGAGCTGGAGCAATTGGAAGACGAGTCAATGGCCCAAATTGTCAAGAGATTCTCCCATGTCAGATTCAAGAGGAATCCCAAGCTTAAGTACAAGTCCAACTACAACAAATTCCAGAAAGGTGGATCTTCATCCTCTAACACCAGCAGTGGTGGATACAAAACAGGGATGGTTGATCGGAGCACCATTAGATGCTATAACTGCAATGAGTTGGGACACTTTGCCACAGAATGTAGGAAGCCAAAGCAAGTAAGAAAGAACTCTGAAAGGGCTTATCTGGCAAAGGGAAGAAGCTGGGATGATACTGACAGTGAAGATGAAGATGAAGGAAATCTTGCTCTTATGGCTATTGATGGAAAAGCTTCATCGTCAAGAATAGAGGTAAAACTTTCTGATGCTGAAATGGTTTATCATCTAAGAGGTAACTTAGATTGTGCACGTCGTGATAATGAACTGTTAAGTTTACAGATCACAGACCTTGAGAAAGAGGTCAATGAATTAAGACTTGTGCACATTAATCAAGACAAATTAAAAGAACAGGTATCTTTTCTAGAGAATAGAGTTGACTGTTATAGAAAACTCGAAACTATTCTCAAAGACAAGATCACCGGTCTTGAGACTAAGGTTAGAGCCTACTTCAATTCTTGTTCGAAGGCTAAAGAGTTCTACAGTAAGCAAGCTGTTAATCAAACATCTGGAATAGGTTATGATTACAATGCTGCTATTGGAGAATTAGGCATAAACTCCCCTCCTCATGTATGTGCTAAAGGGAGGGAAGTACCACATGTGCTTAAGGGTGTTGATGAACCCCTCTATAAAGCATCAATTGCTGAACCATTTGATGCGACCTCTTCTATTATTCAAGAAGAAATACGTGCTGAGGATCATGCTAATGAGAAGATTGTTTCCAAGTCAAGTGAGTCTAAAGTTCCAGTCAAAGTTGTGAAAGCAACTGAGACTAACTCAGACACACATGAGTTGGATAACAATAATGCCATGTCTACCATGCATAAATTGCCTGCTGTTAATCACTCTCATAAAGCATGTGGTGTTGCTAATTGTATGTCTTGTGCTTTTAATATGATGTATGCTTATTTTAATGGTAAGCATGTGTCTAATGATAAGACTACTCCTCGTCAGCATGTGAATAACAAGAAGCATGATAGGTCTAAGACTGCTAGTCCTTCTAAGTCTAGAAAGGAGACATTTGTGCCTAAGCTTAAACAGAAATTTGTTAAGGCTGTTTACAAGGTCAAATGTTCAGTCATTGAGAAAGTTGAGACAATTAAAATTAAAAATGTTGTTTTGCCTGATAAAGGACAGTTCTACAAGTATGTCGGGCCCAACCAAGTTTGGGTTCCGAAGAAGGTCTAATCCATTTGAAGTGCAGGGCATTAAACAGGTGTAACCGGTAGTGTGGATTCTTGACAGTGGATCATCAAGACATATGACCGGAGATAGAGCCCTGCTATCAAATGTGGATTGAGAAAGCTGGCCCCCTGGTTACCTTTGGAGATAACAGCAAAGGTTTATCTGAGGGATATGGCTGTTTGCAAGCTGGGAATGTTATCATTGTAACTTTGTATATTGTGCTAGGTTATTATCAGGAAGCAGTATCTAACATATAGCACCAGTGACGAGACTTGAGAATATTACGACATATCAGGCACCTGCTGCACATTACACTTGGAATTGGACTCTAGTAAGATGTGTACAAGTGTACTCCTGGTTGGTGAGTTAAAAGAGGAAGTCAGTGCACCACAGTTCATGGACTTTGCAGCTGCAGATCTATTGGACTATGCAATCTCTTCTTCACAATCTCACTTCAGGTTGGTATGAACTAGTATACTGCTCAAGCAATCGTCAAGGACATGGTATGGCACTCTAACAGAAGTTATAATTTTATATGAACAAGTAGAGTCGTCATATTAATAACTATCTTATCACTAAGCACAATCATATTGTTTTATATGTGCAGTGGTATATTGATTATGCAACATAACAATTAGTATCTAAAGTACTTGACAAGTATCGGTCAATGATATCTTGTTAACATTATGTTGCAGATATTTGTAAGCTTTTGACATGAATGAGAATTACTTAGACTTTACCCTAAGTGATCAATGTTTTATCAAAAACTCATTCATATTGAAAAACAAAAATTAAACTTCTTTCTACATTAGTGATTTCTTATTTCATGTAAAATCTTTTGAAATCACTATTGTAAATCATTTTCTCTCTATTACCATATATTCTGTGTTACAGGTTCAGTCTCCAATGACTTTCTTTTATTGACAGTCATGAGGTTGAAAACCCACAACGTCTATCCCAGACTGTAAAGACAAACACAAAAACAGAACCAACCACCACTCTCTTACCACTAAATGTAGTATGAATGAG
Organism: Apium graveolens; assembly: GCF_009905375.1. NCBI lineage: Eukaryota > Viridiplantae > Streptophyta > Magnoliopsida > Apiales > Apiaceae > Apium > Apium graveolens. The sequence goes on from NC_133648.1 coordinate 224,690,865, forward strand.
CGTGAGGGAGATAGTGCCTTAGTGCACCACATAAGGAAGGTTCTGTAGTCAACCCAGTAGCTCTGTCTCCTACATAGATGAGTAGTATTTAAACCGAGACAACTGCTAGCCCCCATACATCTTCTCAAAAAGATGTAATGGCTGAAAAGGCACAAAAACAGTTACTAGATTCATTCTCTCAACAGGGTGAGTCTATTGAATTTTGCCTGTCGGCCAAGGTATCCGATGTAGTGTCACCACTTCAAATATAATCAATTCTTGATGCACAAGGAGAGGTTACACACACAAAGGATGAGTTGATAGAAACAAGAGTTTCGACCATTTTAAGGTCAGATTCGATTGTTCAAGGTTCGTTAGTGGACCAATTGCCTTTACAGGTGTTAGGAGAGGATACTGATCCAAAAGCCATATGTCAGTGGTCAGTGTCTACCTCCCCAGGCTTAAATCCCCTGGATGCATCTGCGGATAGTGGATCTGACATAGGCGCAGATCGGCAACTTGTTGACAATGATTCAGATATTACCTGATAAGTCACAAGGAAATGTCTTCACAGACATTAGAAGGGAACTTTGATCTTTATGCTAAATTCGTTGGATCATTGTTTACCTTCCCAGAATTCAAATCTGGAACCCTAAAAGGGAAACTAGCAACTTGTAAATTATGACTCAGATTCATCTGACGAGTTTAACAAGGATGGGGATTTGTGAACTCCCATTGCACCACCTGTGACCTCCTTTAAGGATGGCTAAGGTGATTTTCCTTGCAGGTACAGCTGGATTATGGAGCTATGAGAGAAGAGTGATACACTTGTGAGAATGAGTGTAAACACGAGTGGAGAGAAGAGTGAAACACATGTGAGGTACACTAAACAGGATCACACACTCACAGTGAGGAAGAAAGTGAAACTACTTGTTATTTCTTTTCCAACCAAGTGAAATATGAGAACTCCTTCTGACGACGGCATACATTCCTTCTTTAAGGGGGAGATAAAAGCTTAAGTAATAGTTTGGAGGATTCCTCAACTAAGGGGGAGAAATAGCAGGGAGTAAGAAAAAGATCCTACATGTACACTACACCACACCATTGTTGTTTGTAACTACGGATCCTATTGTACGGGAGAGGTGGTAAACACAAGGTGATTTCCTAGTAAGGGAAGAAGCTGTTAGGGGAGTACCATTGGTTTTTATCTGCGGATCCTATTGTACGGGAGAGGTGGTAAAACGAAGGTGATCTTCTTTAATCAGTTGATTCTCATAGGGGGAGAAGCAAGAGATATGGGCTTCTCAACAGGAAATGTGGTTGTACAAATGAAGATGGAACTACTTGAAGATATGTTCAGTCTAGAGGAACATCTACTTGGAATCTGGAAAATGTTAAATCTCATCCAGAACTTTTCTGCTATTTACTTTGCATGTATGTTTATATCTTTTTCTTATTTGTTAGTTGAGTTATCCTCTAGGTATTTGTGTGTTATTGTCTAACAAACAAATAGGGGGAGATTGTAAGTCATATGTCATAGCCTATTTGTATATACGAGGATTCAACTCAACTCAAATAAGAATGTAATAAGTAAATAGTGGATCGACCGTCAGAGAGATCTCGCAAAGTAATATCTGTCAAAGGATTCAGAGACAAGGTTCATCTACAGACTTGAGGAGTTAATTCACTGGAAGAAGTTCAAGAAGTTGATCATGCCTCAGTGATATAAATCAAGATCGTGGATTTAATCAAGTGACAGAGATCTCGTCAGGGTATCAATAAATTACAAGGATTTAATCTGAAGAAAATCAAAGTGTCAAAGTCAAGATATGAAGAAACGTCACGGAAGTTAGTCACTCATGAACCAGACAGTACATCGAGTGTCAACGTTGAAGTGGTGGAATTGATTCATAATTTTCAGTGATTTTCAGAAGATTTGCAGAAGAATGGTTGCTGCTCAAGACTAGAATTAATTCTCTATTAATTAATTAAGTCATCTAATTTAATTAAGAAAATAAATTATATCTGCGAAGAATAATTTATTTATTAATTGAATTAATTGATTAATTAATTCTGAATTAATTCTAGGAATTTTCAGAAGTTTAATTGGATTAAATTCAAGCATTAAATCAGCAAGACAATTGAAAATGAACTAGCATGACAATCAGGATTGTCATACCGATTGTCATGCTAGGCCATATTCAATTGTCACACCGAAAGTTACTCTAGGAGGATGATTGTCTTGCTAGTTCATTCTGATTGTCATGCTAGTTCATTCTGATTGTCATGCTAGTTCATTCAGATTGTCTTGCTAATTCATTCAATTGTCTCACCGAAAGTCTTGCCAGCTATAGGATTGTCATGCCAAGTCAATTCTATTCGTTTGTTGATTTAAAAAGAAGCAGAGAAGCAGCAACTTATTATTAAGAACACAGAAGTCAAGAAACAAGGCAGAAAAGAAAATCAAGAAGAAATATTTCATCTTTTCATCTGCATACTTCAAGATTAAATTTCTAGATTGTAAAGTTAAATCCAATCCACTAGAAATCTTTATCTTGCTCTTGTGTATCAATCTAGCGGATCAAAATCCCTAGAACTTAATCTCAAATTGCGTTTAGCATTTGAATCTTTTTTATTACAAAAATAGAAAAAGTTCATGTCGAATTTATTCTAGATTTGTGATAATTAATTTGAGATTAATTCCTTGTAATCGATACAGTTGTTGTAACACCTTTCAAGTGTAATAATATTTTTATTTAACTTGAATTTTGTTTCACATTTTTTATTCCGCATTTAATTCGATTATTCGGTACTGTTTGTATTCAACCCCCCCTTCTACAAACACATTGGGACCTAACATCACTTCGTAATACGTGTAACCAGGCGCTGAGACCAAGACCGCAGTACAAATTGTACTGATTTGGATAATTATACCGAAAACCGATACTGTTTGGATCAGTTTTTACAAATAAATGTACCGTTTTATAACCGGTATGATCCAACGGGATACTAATTTTCCGTAATTATAAATAGCCTTTTACCGTATTTTATTTCGTATCAAAATCATTTGCAGACAGATAATTATATAATTTTCAGAGAAAAACCCTAATTACATAAACTGTTCTAAGAATCAAACAGCAAAACGAAGGCGTTACCGATCTCTGTTTTCAAAGCTTGAGTAACCAAAACGAAGGATTTGAAGTGTTCTATCAGATTCTGAGCTTTGTTTCACTGCGGAAATCAAGGTTATTTTTCTAAAAATTTATTTATTTTCGAATTTATTTTATTAAAAATATGAATTTTTGTTCGAATGATTGTTTGTATGATTTGATGATTTCATGTTGTAGAGCTTGTTTTCCTGATGATTTTCATATGTCATACGTCTTATTTGGAGTTCAATAACATGTTTAAATTTGAGTTTGATTTTCGAATTTTAAAATTAGGGTTTATAACCCGTATGAATGTTCTTAATTGAAATTTGGGGGTTTCTTATTCTATGATAGATTGATGTTATGTTATAGTGGGTTGTGTTCTCTGTGAAATTTGCAATCTAGTCGTATAAGTTTCATGAACCAACAAGGTCTGTAGAGAAGGGAGTTGTGTTTTGAAGTTTTCCGATGTTCGCCGGAAACTAGAAAACTTCACGGCCAAATTCCGGCCAACTCATGGATTGTTGGGTTGTTTTGATTGCATGATTGTATTCCTGGTAATTTGTAGATGTGATCTGGAGCTTGTGGTAAGGTGAGGAGGTCGGAATCGTGTTCTCCGGCGAACCCGACTGTTTTCCGGCGAAGGACTGAAAAATTACAGTTTAGTACCCCAACTTTTGAAAACGATGCAGTTTGGTCCCTGTAGTTTCCAGAGTTTGCAAAAGTTGGATTCATGTTTTAAAAATGTTTAAAAATCATATTTCCTATTTATTTTTATTATAAAAATTCATTTTTAATTTCTGAAAATTCTAAAAATTATTATTTTAATTCTGAAAATTATTTTTAATTCACAAATAAATCTAAATTATATAGTTAATTAATTTCAGTTAATTTCTAATTGATTAATTGGTCAATTAATTCGAAAATTAATTGATTAATTAATTTAATTAATTATTAATTGATTTTAATTAATTATTTAATTAGATTTAATTATTTAAAAATGATTTAAAAATTCTGAAAAATAGTTTCGAGCTTTAAAATATTATTCTAAATTATTTCCAAGGCTCGATAATTATTCTAAAATTATTTCGGACCAGAATTGGCCAACCGAACCCTGTTTATTAACACGAAATTGATCAAACGACCCGTTTTAACTCCGAAAAATATTTTAAAAATCATTTTAAATACCAGAAAGCCTATTTATGACCCGAGACTTCTTTATAAATAATATATCATTGATTACGTGATGTATTATGTGCTATATGTGACTTGTTAATTGACTATCGGTCTATATATTCGGTGTTTACTTGATTATTGCATAACTTTCAATCCGTTAATCGGATTTGGGTAAAACGAAGGGTAGATAGAAGTATGTGTTGAATAGAATTCCATGAGTAAATTATTGATAGATGCTTATGATATGTGAGCAGAAGAGGCAAGACGTAGGAAAGGGAAACAGATAGTTGAAGAGTAAGACGCTTGTGATTGGAAACGAGTGCAGTGTAGTAAGCTAATATCAGGCAAGTGTTCTGAACTTTCTCGAGATATTGTAGTATTTGATAGTCAGATTGATATTACAAGTGCTTTGAAGCACTGAAACCTAAACTCTGATTCCAGTTATTGTTCTTGAGCCATAAACCTTATTCTTTCTAGACCATTGATTGTTGTATACCTAAACACAAATCTCAAGTATACGATATTACTTCACAAATACATGTAAACAAAATCCCAAACACTGAACTGAATTACTTGTATATTCAATCCTTGTATCCTATGCTTTGAAAGCCTAAATCTTTGAAACCCTGAAATGTTGATTCCTTTGTTATCCAAATCTTTCATTACCCAGCATCCAAGCTTTTAAATTGCCTTATTGATCCTTACAAGGATTGAAACCCTTTCATTGTTAAACATTTATTGTTGTTAATGATTTCGGTTATTGTTTATTATTGCATATTCTGTTATTATATTAGAATTGGATTGGTTTTTATAAAATTGTGGACCAGATTCATGGTCAGACCATATAATGGTCAAGTTAGGCCAATGTGTGCCTTGGATCCAGTAGTTAGAACAATGCTGTGTGCCTTGCTCGGGGTTAGTGCGTGACTGATCAGCAGCCTAACCTTGGTTTTTAAATTAAAAGTATAATATCCAATTCTAAATTATAATCCATTGTTCACTTGATATCGTAATCATGTTCACTTGATGATCATTATTCTCAGTTTTGTCATTGTGACTTGCTGAGCTAGTTAGCTCATTTGTGCGATGTTGTTTATATTCTTTCCAGTTAAAAAGGAACCAGTTGGTAGTAAGGATCCCCAGTCCAGCGCGAGAGCTAGGGGTTCAGGTTGAGAAAGCTGAGCTAGTAGGCTTCTTTTGGGATAATTTAAGTTTGTAAAAGTTTGTAATAATGTTTAATACTTAGTTTGAGTTTGAAATAGTTGGGATTTGAACGGTTTGTAATATATTAGTGTGGTTGGCTTGTGTGCATACTTTAACCTGTTGCGGTCTGTGGTGGTTGGTAAGTAGGGTCACTGCATATATTATTATTATCTTTATTATTGTTATAAGCAGGTTATAATTAAGGTGTGTGTGTGGACCCCAAACTTCTGACCCGGGTTTGGAGGGCGCCACAGGTTTGGTATCAGAGCTACAGGTTATAAGTCACTGACAAAAGCCTAGGTTGACAGGAATGGGTAGAGGGATAGGATTAGAAGTAAGGTATAGGATGATAGAACGTCGAGAGGTTGAGTGTTATGGTATAACCGGTATTAGTATAGTTGCGTCGTGGTACGAGATTCTTATATTACGATATGATTTCAGATTGCAGAGATGGCCGACTCTTTTATTCCCGTATCAGCTGATCACTCAGAGCCTTCAGTTGGAGCACCAGCATCGGATCCACGTCCTGTTATTCCACCAGCATTGGCTATTCTACCTCCACCGGTGTTGCAGCCCGTACCATTGCAGGCTATTCCACCTCCAGGTATGAGGCCACCTGTCAGAGGACCCCCACCTGCTGATTCAGGCTTTACTAGTCATTCAGTCACAGGAGTACCTTTCCAGTTCTCTTCCTATCCTGTCCCATATCATCAGTTTGAGGTTTGTCTTATGGAGCAGCGATTCCTACAGGGTCAGATCCAGGAGTTATTACATATCATGCGTACCAGAGAGATGGGGAGTGGTGAGAGGCGACTTAGGGAGAGGCTTCAGGCGTTTCGTAGAGCAGCTGCTGTGAGGATTGTTGAGGCTACACATGAGGACATCACCCCTGATTTTCTAGTGGAGTGGGCTAAGTGGGTTCTAGAGGAGCTTGAGGAAATAGGAGGTCCAGATTTGCCATGAGCCAGAGATTTTGAGATGGAGATGCTGAGCAGTGTTGTTATGATTATGTAGTATGTACAGTAGTGTGTAGTGTGTATTAGTAGACTTTTGAGTTGTATTTATAAACTAGCGATGCTGACTAGTGAGTAGGTTGTTGTACCCTTTTTGCTTTTACTTTCGAAGCGTCTTTACGCTTGTACTACCTAAAACTTTTGATCTATATATCAGTACCTTTTCTTTTCCAACACTGTCATTTACTTTATCGCACCTGTTTTACTTTACCTTATTTATTGCACCAGTATACCCTGTGATACCATGTACCCTGTTTTCCATAACTGTTTATATTCTGTAAAGAAGCATGCAATTTACTTAGTTACAACTGTTTTCAAAAAGAGATATTCCTATTTTACAAAACTTTTCTTTTATACAAAGATTTGATTCAAAAGCTAAATAAATTGATTGATTCTTTACAGAAAATGCCTCCCAGAAGAAATACCCGCACCAACACCCAGAATGAAGAAACCAACAATAACAACCAAGATGATACAAACCAGAATGTGAACCAGGACCCATGGACCCAGCAATAGCCCAGATTCTTCAAATCTTGGCCCAACAAACAGTTCACCTGGCACAACAACAGCAGAGACAGACCAATCCCCAGGTAACTTTCAAAACTTTTCAGGCAGTAAACCCACCAGAATTCAAAGGTTCCTTAGAGCCAATTGAAGCAAATGTGTGGTTAAAGGAAATAGAGAAGGCATTTGCCTTGGTAAAAGTGAAAGAGGAGCAGAAGGTTGAATTTGCAAATAACTATCTGAAGAATGAGGCCACCTATTGGTGGGAGATGGTGAAAACATTGGAAAGCACAGATGTTATTACTTGGGAAAGGTTTAAGGAATTGTTTTTAGAAAAGTATTTTCCTCAGTTTGTTCAGGATCAAATGGAGCTGAAGTTTTTAGAATTAAAGCAAGGGAACATGTCGGTAACAGATTATGAGGGGAAGTTTGAGGAATTGTCAAGGTATGTGTCGTCGTATGTTGATACTGATAGAAAGAAAGCTAAGAGATTCCAGCAAGGCTTGAAGCCATGGATCAGAGGGAAGGTAGCTATTTTTGAATTGGATACCTATGCCGGGGTTGTACAGAAAGCTATGATCGCAGAGACAGAGAGTGAGATGTTCCAGAAAGAAAAGGAAAGCAAGAAAAGGAAAGTTGAGGGAAGTGAGGGTCAGTCACAAACAGGGAAGTTTCCAAATTTTAAGAAGGGCAAGTTTCAGCCAGGGAGAAATTTTAATTTCAGGAGACAAAATGCAGGAGACAGAGGCCAGGGCAATCGTCCAGCTAATGTAAATCAGCCGAATCAGTTAAGATTAACTTTTCCAGATTGTCAAGTATGTGGAAAGAAGCATGGAGGAGATTGTAACAAGTTGAATATGGTATGTTTTAAATGCAACCAGAAAGGGCACTACTCGAGGGAGTGCCGAAATCAGCCCGCAAGAGAGCCAGCAAATAAGGATCAGCCTATCCGGAATCCAACAGTGAAGGTTCCAGTCATTGGATTCACATGCTTTAAATGTGGGAAGCCAGGACATATGGCCAGGGATTGCAAGACACCAGCCCCAGTCAGTAATGCATTGAGGATTATGGGATCTACCCCAACAGTGAATGAGACTCTGAGGGCTAGAGTTTTTGACATGTCGGTGAAGGATGTGATCCAGGATACGGATGTCGTGGCAGGTACGCTTAATGTGAATTCTTTATATGCCAAAGTATTAATAGATTCGGGAGCAACTCGATCGTTTGTTTCACAAGATTTTGTTAGTAAGTTAAATTGTCCAGTTGGGTATTTAAATGAAATAATGACTGTGAAATTAGCAAATCAAGAACGTGTAACTGTTAACCAAGTTTATGGAAATTGTGAGATTGAGATTTCTGGTAGTAAGTTTTGTGTAGATTTGATACCGTTTAAGTTAGGAGAATTTGACGTTATATTGGGGATGGATTGGTTATCTAAGCATGATGCTCAGATAGATTGTCGAAATAAGAAAGTAATGGTGAAAATGCCAGACGAAAGAATAGTAACGTTCAAGGGACAGAAGCATGTAAAGAAGTTCTTAACGATGATTCAAGCCAAGAAGTTACTACGACAAGGATGTGAGCATTTCGTAGCATATGTGATCGATAGAAGTCAGGAGCCAGCAAAACTTGAAGATATTCCAGTTGTAAATGAATTTCCAGACGTATTTCCCGACGAGTTACCAGGACTTCCTCCAGATAGAGAAATTGAATTTGCAATCGACTTAGCACCTGGAACCGAACCAGTATCCAAGGCCCCGTACAGAATGGCGCCTGTTGAAATGAAAGAGCTAGCAAAGCAATTGCAGGAATTGTTAGAGAAAGGAGTAATCAGACCCAGCGTATCCCCGTGGGGTGCACCGGTATTATTTGTTAAGAAAAAAGATGGAAGTATGAGACTGTGCATTGACTATAGGGAGCTCAACAAGTTGACAATCAAGAATAAGTATCCGTTACCCAGAATTGATGATTTGTTTGACCAATTGAAGGGAGCCAAGTATTTCTCCAAAATTGATTTAAGATCGGGATATCATCAACTGAGGATCAAACCAGAAGATATACCAAAGACAGCTTTCAGAATAAGGTATGGACATTACGAGTTTTTAGTGATGTCTTTTGGATTGACCAACGCCCCAGCAGCATTTATGGACCTGATGAACAGAATTTTCAAGGAATATTTGGACAAGTTCGTTATAGTATTTATAGACGATATTTTGATATATTCAAAGACGGAGGAGGGTCATGAGGAACATTTAAGGACAGCTTTGGAGATTTTAAGGAAAAAGAAGTTATATTCTAAATTGTCGAAGTGTGAGTTTTGGCTACAGGAAGTTCAGTTCTTAGGACACATAGTCAGTAATGAAGGGATCAAAGTGGACCCGGCAAAGATCGAGGCAATTACGAATTGGGAAAGACCGAGAACACCCACTGAGGTAAGAAGTTTCTTGGGATTGGCAGGGTATTATCGACGATTCGTTCAGAATTTCTCAAGAATTACAACACCATTGACAAAGCTTACACGAAAGAATGAAAAGTTTATATGGAATGATAAGTGCGAAGAAAGTTTTCAGGAATTAAAGCGGAGATTAATCACAACACCTGTTTTGTCACTTCCAGACGATCAAGGGAATTTTGTAATTTATAGCGATGCTTCTTACAAAGGATTAGGATGTGTTCTTATGCAGCACGACAAGGTGATTGCGTATGCGTCAAGGCAATTGAAACCACGCGAACAAAAGTACCCTACTCATGATTTGGAGTTAGCAGCTATAGTTTTCGCTTTGAAGATTTGGAGACATTATTTGTATGGAGAAAAATGTGAGATTTTCACGGATCACAAAAGTTTGAAATATATATTTACCCAGAAGGAACTTAATATGAGACAAAGGAGATGGTTAGAATTGATCAAGGATTATGATTGCTTGATTAATTATCATCCCGGTAAGGCGAACGTTGTAGCAGATGCGTTAAGTTGGAAGGAAAAGTTAAATGTGTTATCCGTACCTGAAGAGATATATAAAGAATTTCAAAAATTAGAATTGGAGATTAGAATTTGCAAGCCTGAGGAAGCAAAAATGTACGGTATGATTTTCCAACCGGAGTTATTGGAGAAAATAAAGAAATGCCAGAAAGAGGTAATGGATCAAGATATAAATAGTTTGGTAGGTGAGGAATTATGCACGCAACAAGATGATCAAGGTATTCTTAGGTTTTCTTCAAGAATTTGGATTCCACCAGTAACGGAGTTGAAAAATGGAATTTTACAAGAGGCACATAGTTCAAGATATTCCATCCATCCAGGGAGTACCAAAATGTACAGAGATTTGAAGAAGAATTATTGGTGGCCAGATATGAAAAGGGAAATTGCGGAATGGGTTAGCAAATGCTATACCTGTCAGAGAGTTAAAGCAGAGCATCAGAGACCAAGCGGATTGCTACAGCCATTGGAGATTCCAGAATGGAAGTGGGAACATATTACCATGGATTTCATAGTTAGATTACCAAGGACAAGGGCTAATCATGATGTCATTTGGGTTATAGTAGATAGACTTACCAAGTCAGCTCATTTTCTGCCTATAAATGAAAGATTTTCGCTCGACAAATTAGTTCATATGTACTTGAAAGAGATCGTAGTTCGTCATGGAGTTCCACTGTCTATCGTATCTGATAGAGACCCAAGGTTTAATTCAAGATTCTGGAAGAGTTTTCAAGAATGTTTGGGAACAAGATTGAATATGAGTACAGCCTATCACCCCCAAACGGATGGCCAAAGTGAAAGAACGATCCAGACAATCGAGGACATGCTACGTGTTTGTGCTATTGATTTCAAAGGAAGTTGGGACGAGCATTTACCCCTGGTAGAGTTTGCTTATAACAACAGTTATCATGCCAGCATTGGGATGCCACCTTATGAAGCCCTTTATGGACGCAAATGTAGATCTCCAGTATATTGGGACGAAGTAGGAGAACGCAAAATACTCGGACCCGAATTGGTGCAGCAGACAAAGGAAGTTGTTGAAATTATCCAGAAAAGATTAATAGCCGCACAAGATTGTCAGAGGAAATATGCAGACCAGTCAAGAAAAGACATGGAATTTGAAGAAGGAAGCTTGGTATTATTGAAAGTATCACCGTGGAAAGGACTAACGAGGTTTGGGAAGAAAGGGAAGCTAAACCCAAGATATGTCAGGCCTTTTGAAATCCTAAAGCGTATTGGCAAAGTAGCTTACGAATTGGCGTTACCTCCGCACATGGAGCACATTCACAATGTTTTTCACATATCAATGCTTAAGAAATATAATCCAGACTCCAGGCATGTAATAGAATATGAGCCAATAGAACTTCAAGCAGATTTATCATATGTAGAGAGTCCGATAGAGATTCTAGAGGAAAGAGATAAAGTATTGAGAAATAAAGTGGTAAAGTTAGTAAGAGTATTGTGGAGAAACCCAAAGGTTGAAGAGTCAACCTGGGAGTTAGAAAGTGATATGAGAGAAAAGTACCCTCATTTATTTTCTTAGAGATTCTGAGGACAGAATCCTTTTAAGGGGGGAAGGATGTAATATCCGGGATATATCGTGTAATTATTTTTGCTATTATATAATTATTATGTGTGTTCGGTATCTATTCTGTGAGCTAATTGTTAAGTGTTATCTGTACTCGAATATTCAAAAATAATATTAATTGAGTATTTTAATTTTTATAAGTCCAAAATAAAATATAGATAATTGTCATATCTTCCTAATTATTTTTATGTTGGTTTATGGATTTATAAGAATCATATGAAATTTCAAAAATCTTTTTCCGGGTAATTAAAATCTATTTTATAAAAACGGGAACCAACCGACGTCAACTGTTGTTACGTTTTTGGAACCCGAAACTCTTTCGAGAACTCCTTCCTAACCTAATTGTAATATTTCGAGCATTTTCCATGCTTCGACTTTTTCGATCTGGCGTACGGTTTGTCCTGCGCGGGTCCCGGCGCAATATTTTCGATACAATATTCGTTTCGGTAAATCAATAAAACCCGTAATTTTGATAAACGGGAGCTTTTTATTAAACTATCACAATTATCACTTCGTAATACGTGTAACCAGGCGCTGAGACCAAGACCGCAGTACAAATTGTACTGATTTGGATAATTATCCCGAAAACCGATACCGTTTGGATCAGTTTTTACAAATAAACGTACCGTTTTATATCCGTAATGATCCAACGGGATACTAATTTTCCGTAATTATAAATAGCCTTTTACCGTATTTTATTTCGTATCAAAATCATTTGCAGACAGATAATTATATAATTTTCAGAGAAAAACCCTAATTACATAAACTGTTCTAAGAATCAAACAGCAAAACGAAGGCGTTACCGATCTCTGTTTTCAAAGCTTGAGTAACCAAAACGAAGGATTTGAAGTGTTCTATCAGATTCTGAGCTTTGTTTCACTGCGGAAATCAAGGTTATTTTTCTAAAAATTTATTTATTTTCGAATTTATTTTATTAAAAATATGAATTTTTGTTCGGATGATTGTTTGTATGATTTGATGATTTCATGTTGTAGAGCTTGTTTTCCTGATGATTTTCATATGTCATAAGTCTGATTTGGAGTTCAATAACATGTTCAAATTTGAGTTTGATTTTCGAATTTTAAAATTAGGGTTTATAACCCGTATGAATGTTCTTAATTGAAATTTGGGGGTTTCTTATTCTATGATAGATTGATGTTATGTTATAGTGGGTTGTGTTCTCTGTGAAATTTGCAATCTAGTCGTATAAGTTTCATGAACCAACGAGGTCTGTAGAGAAGGGAGTTGTGTTTTAAAGTTTTCCGATGTTCGCCGAAAACTGGAAAACTTCACGGCCAAATTCCGGCCAACTCAGGGATTGTTGGGTTGTTTTGATTGCATGATTGTATTCCTGGTAATTTGTAGATGTGATCTGGAGCTTGTGGTAAGGTGAGGAGGTCGGAATCGTGTTTTCCGGCGAACCCGACTGTTTTCCGGCGAAGGACTGGAAAATTACAGTTTAGTACCCCAACTTTTGAAAACGATGCAGTTTGGTCCCTGTAGTTTCCATAGTTTGCAAAAGTTGGATTCCTGTTTTAAAAATGTTTAAAAATCATATTTCCTATTTATTTTTATTATAAAAATTCATTTTTAATTTCTGAAAAATTCTAAAAATTATTATTTTAATTCTGAAAATTATTTTTAATTCGCAAATAAATCTAAATTAATTAGTTAATTAATTTCAGTTAATTTCTAATTGATTAATTGGTCAATTAATTCGAAAATTAATTGATTAATTAATTTAATTAATTATTAATTGATTTTAATTAATTATTTAATTAGATTTAATTATTTAAAAATGATTTAAAAATTCTGAAAAATAGTTTCGAGCTTTAAAATATTATTCTAAATTATTTCCAAGGCTCGATAATTATTCTAAAATTATTTCGGAGCCAGAATTGGCCAACCGAACCCTGTTTATTAACCCGAAATTGATCCAACGACCCGTTTTAATTCCGAAAAATGTTTTAAAAATCATTTTAAATACCAGAAAGCCTATTTATGACCCGAGACTTCTTTATAAATAATATATCATTGATTACGTGATGTATTATGTGTTATATGTGACTTGTTAATTGACTATCGGTCTATATATTCGGTGTTTACTTGATTATTGCATAACTTTCAATCCGTTAATCGGATTTGGGTAAAACGAAGGGTAGATAGAAGTATGTGTTGAATAGAATTCCATGAGTAAATTATTGATAGATGCTTATGATATGTGTGCAGAAGAGGCAAGATGTAGGAAAGGGAAACAGATAGTTGAAGAGTAAGACGCTTGTGATTGGAAACGAGTGCAGTGTAGTAAGCTAATATCAGGCAAGTATTCTGAACTTTCTCGAGATATTGTAGTATTTAATAGTCAGATTGATATTGCAAGTGCTTTGAAGAACTAAAACCTAAACTCTGATTCCAGTTATTGTTCTTGAGCCATAAACCTTATTCTTTCTAGACCATTGATTGTTGTATACCTAAACACAAATCTCAAGTATACGATATTACTTCACAAATACATGTAAACAAAATCCCAAACACTGAACTGAATTACTTGTATATTCAATCCTTGTATCCTATGCTTTGAAAGCCTAAATCTTTGAAACCCTGAAATGTTGATTCCTTTGTTATCCAAATCTTTCATTACCCAGCATCCAAGCTTTTAAATTGCCTTATTGATCCTTACAAGGATTGAAACCCTTTCATTGTTAAACATTTATTGTTGTTAATGATTTCGGTTATTGTTTATTATTGCATATTATGTTATTATGTTAGAATTGGATTGGTTTTTATAAAATTGTGGACCAGATTCGTGGTCAGACTATATAATGGTCAAGTTAGGCCAATGTGTGCCTTGGATCCAGTAGTTAGAGCAATGCTGTGTGCCTTGCTCGGGGTTAGTGCGTGACTGATCAGCAGCCTAACCTTGGTTTTTAAATTAAAAGTATAATATCCAATTCTAAATTATAATCCATTGTTCACTTGATATCGTAATCATGTTCACTTGATGATCATTATTCTCAGTTTTGTCATTGTGACTTGCTGAGCTAGTTAGCTCATTTGTGCGATGTTGTTTATATTCTTTCCAGTTAAAAAGGAACCAGTTGGTAGCAAGGATCCCCAGTCCAGCGCGAGAGCTAGGGGTTCAGGTTGAGAAAGCTGAGCTAGTAGGCTTCTTTTAGGATAATTTAAGTTTGTAAAAGTTTGTAATAATGTTTAATACTTAGTTTGAGTTTGAAATAGTTGGTATTTGAACGGTTTGTAATATATTAGTGTGTTTGGCTTGTGTGCATACTTTAACCTGTTGCGGTCCGTGGTGGTTGGTAAGTAGGGTCACTGCATATATTATTATTATCTTTATTATTGTTATAAACAGGTTATAATTAAGGTGTGTGTGTGGACCCCAAACTTCTGATCCGGGTTTGGAGGGCGCTACATATGTGAGTCCGAATTCTTTTGTTTAACTGTTATAATTATATGTGGGCTATCGTATGGGTAGACGATAGGGTATTGACACGCAGTTCGTCGAGTGATTATCGATTAGACGATTAAAGTTGTATATTTTAATTATAGATGCGGATCTCTCGAGTTGATCGGGACAAGATGTTGGATAAAGAGTGAAATGGAATGGTATTGCATATCAGGCTTGTAATAACTACATGAGCAGCAGATCAGAGATTTAGCAAAGTAAAAGACGGTGATACCTTGAGATGCCAGACTGAGATAATTACGTTTATACGAGTATGACTAACTGCTAAAAACCTAAAGGCAAGTATCTCTATCATCACTTATTGTTCAAGTGATATTTATTTTAAATCTTCTTGTGCAAGTATTATTTTCCCTATTCTCAGTTCAAGATAGATAAATGTTTTACATATCGCTGAATTAAATGATTATGTTTATGCAAGTACTCTTCTGCTATTCTATGTTCAGAATAGCTAAGTGATTTTACTTATCAAATGAATAGATTTATAAATGTTTTAGATTTTGAGAACGATGACGTTGATTTGGGTTTATTCCTGTCCAAGTAAATGGGCGAATAAAAGTTTATAAGGATGTCGAGTATTATGACCCATCTCAATAAAATGTTTTAAGATTGGATGATCACAAATTGCGTAAGAGGCCGTGGCGGTGGTCCAGCGGAGATTTAGGTATTAAACAGGATATAATACCTTTAGGCCGATATGTGCATTGGGTGCCTTATTTGTTTAGTTGGATATGCTTCGACATACCGGTGTTGCTCCACAGCTGATCACCGGCGGCAAACACCGTCGTTCGAGAATTCCAATCTAAATTATTATATTGCTTTTGATAATCTTATAAGTAATGGTTTATCAAGTGTTTTGGGTTTTTAATAAAAGATGAAATACAATTTTGATTCAGTTTCTGTTTGATGTGGATATTTAGGTTGTTAAATATCAAAGGTAGTATTAGTATAGATTATTGATGTTGACTTCAGTATGTGATATTGTGAGCATCAAAGTTCGTATTGATATCTAATTTGATATGACAACAAAATGAGTATTAATATCAAGAGTTCAGTTTTGAATGAGTTTATGATCTACTCCATAATCATTGTTTCATGTTACTGCTGTGTACGATATTTTTGTAAACACGGTTTTACGAGTTTTATTCTCGTCGAGATTCAAAGTATTGCTGAAGCTTTGCGCTCAAAAATATCAAATGGTTTTGAATACAATTAAGGAACCAATTCCGGGGTTCCTCAACTAAATTTTTTTATTTCAGCAATTATGATTTTAAAATGTTCTGCAATATTGCAAATGTCGGTTTTATATCAAAATGACCATATATATATTATAATGATCTTGATGAGCATTTCTTTCGCTCAGACTTGCCTGTTTTCAAATTTAACCTCCAATGAGGATTAACTTGCGTTGTTTAGCTGTGTAATTCGAGAAAGCAAAGGAAGAAGCTTTTGGAAGGTGGTTGGTTCAGGGTTTGCGGACTAGTGTAAGTTCTGTTATGAAAAGTTGTTTATATTATATTATATTATAATTATGTTATTTTATAGTTGGGCCTAGTATACTTCTTTTCAAAGTTATACTAGCGGGTTAAATTTCGAGATTGGAATTTGTTGAAAAGAGTTTTAAAAGAAAAAGAAAGTGAAAAAATTATTAGTGGAATTTGGAATTCTTATTTCTAGAATTGTAATCTTAAAAGATCTTGGATTAATTTGGGGTCATAGATGATAAATATCTTCTGTTGGCATTTGCATTTCGATTTAACAGGTTAATTTGGATTGAGGTTTCATAGTGACGACCAAATCCTCTGACCCCGGATTTGGGGGCGTTACATCACATCAATGAAATTCTCAAATAGCAAAAGCAACTTCTTTCGGATGTCTTTCATTCTAATCTAGCAACTCAAGGAGAAGATGGAGAAGAAATAGAAGAAGGTTAAATAGATGAGAAAGAAGCTCCTATTATTTTTGAATCTGCATTTCAGTTTAATGAACAAGAGATTAGGGTCAGTAAAGATGAAGAATTTTAAATAATCAACCACACTTATGCTTAAGCTCAAGAGTCAATTGTAAAAACAAAGGAAAGAATCCAAAGAGCATTAGTGACAAAATATGAAAGAGAAGCTAAGGAGAAATTACTGAGGGAAAGTAGACGAGAAAAGGATTGGGAGAAAGTAAAGGAGAATATGAACAAACCAGAAATATACCTGGACAATGATGATGGTAACAAATTTCTATTGAATATCTTAGAGGACTTGAGAAAACGGTATGAAGATAATCCTGAATTCTATCATGAGTTTAATCGAGTGATCACCAATGTGACAATGACTTGTCTCTCAAAGGGATGGAGAATTTGGGTTAATCATTCATCCGGGAAATAAATGAAGATTGCCTCTAGGTTTTCGAAGAAAATGAATATGGTTGAGTTATTTGTTCTAGGAAAGAATATTCCAATCTCCAAAACCAATACTCTTGCAAATGAGTACATCAGGGATAAAATCTTTCAATACACTAGTGAAGTGTCTCCTCAAGTATTTTCCAAGCCAAATGTGATCAAAATCTTTAGTGGCAACACAATACAAAATCTAACTCTGGCTGATGATAGCCTAAAGATAGTGCAATATTAGTAGCTATATTTTCTGGAAAGTAGATTGAGAAGCGTCAGAACATAAATAACTTTTGATGGAGGAAGAAGAACTGACACAGATGTCTCTGTTGCTTAAAAGCTCTATGCTTATCGATTGAACAGTAAGATGTTGTTCGATGAATAAAGAGACATGATGAAGGTCACAAGGGAATACTATAAGTTAGTACATGTAGGTAATGAAGGTGAGGTCAACTTGATGAAATATAGTGAACATTTTATCCAGCAAGGATGATGAGGGTCAAATGGCATTTAAAATCAGAAATAACATCGTAAGGATTTCAAACTTCTGGTTAAGCACCTCATGGGCAATCAATCAATTTTTTATCAAAGTCAAAATGTCAACATGTTAAGAAGATAAACTTGTATTGAATCCAATCCTGAAAGTCTACAGAGAAGTATTGGAAGAAGAAAAGATCTATAACACAAAAGGGTGCAAGATCATCCTCATAGAGTTACTATGTATGTACTATCAAAGAAACTCATTTTTTCTTGATTAACTCTATACAATTTACAACATCCAATGGCTGAGTACGCTATTACAGAAACTGCATATTCCACCTCCTGAAAATCCCTTAGAGACTCTTGCTCGAGACAAAGTCAGAAGAAGACTTGACAGGCTAATTGAGCTAAGCAATCTAGAAAAGTCTGAAGGTGATTTTCATCAACAACTTACACAAGCTTTTGAATTGAAAAGAGAGCTTCTAAAAAACACTGCTCAGTCTGAATCAACTCAAGGAGAAGGGAGCCAAGGCAAAAAGTCGAAGAAGTCAAGAATTAAGAAGACATAGTCTTATTGATCAACCTAGAGGAATAGTTTTTTTTCTTGTACTTGCATTTAAAAAATAAAGAATTGTATATGTCATTCAGAATGTAGTTAATATTATTTCCTGCTATCCGTAATAACTTTTTTTTATTATCATTTGAGTTATCCTTTATGGATTTGCTTTTCGAACTCTAAAAATCAAATAGGGGGATTATAAATCATAATGTAACATAATATGTAATTGAGGGTATATAACTCAATATGAAATAAAAATAGGTAAATAATATTAATAATGAAGCATAAGAATCCATGAGACGAAGATTGGATAAATATAAAAATTCAAAATATGGAATTAATGCATTAAGTCTGTAACCAAGTCATGGAAAGAAGTTCATCAATATGTTCAAGCATTTGTGAAGAATAAAAGATCAAAGGATTGAATGACAAGGAAGTGCACTGATTCACAGTATTTAAGATCTCGGGATTTCAATGGACAAATCTCAAGAAGCTACAGATGACAGAAATCAATTGAATAGTTAAAGAGAACAAAAGGAATAAGCTCAATGCTAGTCATTTGTGAACCTGACCAGTGCACTAACCGTTAGCAAATCAATAAATAGGTTTTTAAGTTTAAATTAGAAGAATTCAGTTGAAGATAGGACTTGGTTCAAGAGAATGCAGAATAAAAGAAATGGACAAGGCCTAAAATTGTTATAAGGCAATCTTTTATGATAGCAAAATTGTAAGGCCCAAAGATATCTCAGCCCAAGGCCAAAATATACAAGTCCAGGACTGGTAATCGACAAGGAAAGGGATGAGTCTACTAACCGACAACATAAAGTGTCATTTTGCAAGCTCTACTAATCGACCAATATTTTGTCGATTTCCATGAATTAACTTTGTCAATTTTTGATAAAGAGACCTGTTCGATTTCTAGAAATCACATTGTCGACATTTAGAAATAGACTGGCGATTTATAAAAATCAAAGTGAAGCTTGTAGTTATCATAATCAACCCCCCCCCCTTCTTTCTACGATACTTTCGTACTAAAAAGGTGAATTTCTTAAATTATACAATTAGTGTTTAGATGGTTGATTATTGATACGTGTTTTATGTCTATTCACCTGGTAGTAGTATTTGTTGAGTAGTGAATCTTTAAAAATATATGGAATATTTGTTATTTGTTCGAGTCTGTACTCTGATCTGTTGAATGAAGAGGTATATTAAATAATATACTTAATATACTTTAGTTATGTCTTTTTAGTTTGATAATTTAACAAATAAGAAAAGGAATAAGTGTTAAAAAGAATTATAAAGAGTGTTTGGACTTACGTTACTTTTGGTCAGGGAGGAAAAAAGAAAAGACAAAAGGAGAAAGAGAGGGAGAGAGGAAGATAACCCAACCTACTTGGAGTTAAGGTAAAGGCGATATTAGTTATATATATATATGCAATCGTTTTCGTTTCAGATTTAGAATTTATAGATTTTAATACTTCTAATATATGAACCAGGGTTTAGTGTGATTGGGACATTTGAAACTCTTGAGGATCCATTGTAATTTTCTGAAATTTTAAGGTACGGATTACTTCATTTTACTCTTTATCTTCGTATTGCCCAATTTTTAAAGTTAAAATTTCCTGAATTCTTACAATTTTTATATAAAATCCATTTTATCGTATGATAGTGATCTTGGTGTCCCTGGAAAGATATTTTTGTGGTTTAACTTTTTCGAAATCTGTTAAGTCAATAAATGTCTTTTTTGTAAGATATTTTGATTGGTGATATTTGGGAATTGTGCTTTTAGTTATATTTTGATGCTATTATGATCTAGGAGTTCGTAAGACATTTGTCACGAGTGGATAATCTTGTGTTTGTCACCTCCTATGCGGTGTATTTAAATAGTATAAGCGTCTCACTGGAGTAGTGGGACACATATCGTCATGATTAGTCATTATGTGCATGTTTGGCCATTTTGGGTAGCATGTGCTTATCTCTTTATGATCCCTGTCAAAATCTTGGGTAGCATTTGCTTTGTGCTATACAAGCCCATGTCATTTTTGATGACTACATATTCTGGATATAAATATTTGTAAGCATATAAATATGTGTGAAGTATGGCTATTTTGGATTGGAAAGCATGGATGTGGTTTTTTTTTATAGTTTTTGTGGTATTAATCTTGTTCAGATTTTATTATCACTTCTTATTTTAATATTTGGTTTTTTTTGTCATCATGCGTAACTTTTTTTCATCATAATGTCATTTGTTATCCGTATATGACCCTTTCGCTCACTTCCGATTTTTGTTTTCTTTATTTTTCCCGGCAGGTTAACTTAACTAGGAGGGCTACTTTATGGATGAGCGCGAGTGCGGATTTTGGAGGAGCTCATTTATTTTCTTGTGTTTTATTAGAATCATATTCAGACTTTATAAGTGTGATTTAGATTTTTGAAATGGAAAATTTAAATGTATTTTTATTTCATGGATTATAAGTTGGAGTTGTGGATTGGTATCATTTTGATTGGATTTATTTTGGAAAATTTTATTTAAGTAGACTTGAATTTATTAATTATTTGTGAGAAACCTAATATTTTGTTGGGAAGTTAAAGTTATTTTTAAAACCATTATGGTTTGTTTTCATCTTGAGAAAACACTAACAAAATTATAAAACTCTGACTAGAACCAATCAATCATATCATAGCTAAGTTAAAATGAAAAGTAACATAAAGAGAATCGAATTACTGGAGGCAGGGCTTGCTAATATACTTACATGAACGCAACATCTTCAGGAAACTGTCACTAAACTTACAGAATCTATTCAATCAAGATGTTTAAAGTCCAAAAAATAACATCCAAACCAAATGAAAGCGAAATCTCCCAGATCAACATGACAATAAATTTTTTCTTCAAAAATGTCAAAATTAGAAAATGCTCTGGTAACGATCCAACTAAATGGCCTAATCATGTATCACAATTTTATGAATTTTTAAGGCATTACATAAAATCAAGAAATTTTTCTCGCCTCTTTCCATATTACACATGAAGCAAATCAATGGTGGCAATGATTGCGTCACGCTTATAATGAAGAAGGACATTGATGACATGGGAACTAAGAAGCAATGATACATGTGCGAAAGTGTGAGTTCATAGTGTGAGGATACGGAATTTGATGAATTTAATAATAGGGGGATTCAGGTGGGGGCACAATATTTATAAATATAAATATAAATCAATCAATATATATATAATGTTGAACATCTTAAAACCTATTAGAAAAACCAAAAAAATCATCAAAAATGAAATAAATGCATAATTTAATAACATAAAACACAAAAAAAACAACTGAAAATATTAATTTATGCAAAAATGAATATAAGAATCAATAATTGTGTAATAATAAATACTCATGGACACTTTAGTATTGTGAAAGTAGTTTGTTAACATAAATTTTGACTATAATTTTGAAGATAAATTTCATATTGGCATTGTGGAGGAATCTGCGAGTCTAATACAGGAATACGTATATCTGCGAACCAAACACAGGGACTCGACATATGACCCAGGTGTCCCTGCCTCTTAGTATGGGAATCATTTGAAAAATATTTATGGGCTCATTTCGGACTGAAGGAATATGAAGATTTTGATGAGACCCTCTCTAAAATTCTCCAAAATGGATCCCTTCGTGAATGTCAACAAGAGTTTATAAAATTAGGTTATTGGGATGGTTGTTATAAAAGATTCTTGTTAGAACATTCAGGGGGGATTACGAACTAAAATTAACAACTATTAAAAATGTTAAGGGAGATTTGAAGTAACCGACATAATGTTACAACGTATTCCTTATACCACAAATTTTTATTCTTTACCATTAATTAGTTTAGATGTGGTTTTAGGTGTTTAATAGTTGGATCAAGCAACTAGAATATGTGGTATGTGATTGCAAGAAAGTGATGAATATCGGATAATATAACAAAGAATGTTGGTTGAACTAATACCAAATTACTTCAAAAAGCGTCTTTTGAAGAAATTTATTAAGACCTGAGCCATAATTATTCATTTTTTATAATATCTATACAATAAAGTGAGCCGAAACGACAACATATCGATTCAAATTTATAAACATCACTTGATAGTTTACCACCAACACGAGAGATTAACCATGGAATTGTGCTTAAAAAGAGCGGAACCCGTCAAGTTACACCTTTACATGAATTATTATTATCAAAAGCTGAAATACATAAACAAGTTTTAGACCTGTTATAATTGAGGTTAATCCGATCAAGTACTAGTCCATATTTAGTTACTTTCTTTTACTTATAGACAAAACTATTGTATTTAAGTTTAAGACATTTGGATTATTAATAATTATGTTCTATCGATTATTTTTTTATAATTTATTATAACTTTGTTTATTGTGAAATAAATGTTTGACTAAGAAATGTTCTTGCTGTAACGACTGGGAATTTCGTGACGTAATTAAGTGAATAAAGTATTATTTCAATGGTGTGATTATAAATTATGTGACTAAGTGATGGTTAATTGTCTTTATTGTATAGTAGTATCTGGGAGCGTAGATAGATGTGTTCCGATTTAAAGAGTCAGCTTAGGCGTTAAGCTGTGTTGTCGGGCCGTCAAGTAGAACGGAACCCGTCTTAAAAAGGGATTAAAGTGTTTAAATATGAAATATGTGTTGATATGTAAAAAAAGAATTTTTAAGTGAGAATTATGTTCTAGTGATGTGTCGGATAGTAAAGATAATTTATTGTGAAGCGTAAATGAAACGCTTAGCATTGGGCCGTCAAGCAGAACGTGACCCGATACGCGAAAAGAGAAATAATAATAAAAAGGGGAAATTGTAGGGTCAATTATGAGTTGTGATGTGTGGATATATATGTGCTTGCTTGCCTGAATGCATGATTACGTGATCTATTGATTTTAAATGGATATAAGGGATTAATTCGGATTAAAATAAGGTTTATTGAATCTTTATACATTTTTATAAAATTATTTGAGAATGGTCAAGGCATGAAATTTGTTTGGTTATCTTCAAAATAGTCCTAGAGACTTTCTAAAAATGATAGATGGATTTATTTCATGATCGTTGCATTTTAAAATGATTTTAAAGAGTTAAAATGCTATTTTCAGCATAATCTTGTAAAATCCGTATTTAATCAACCGTTCGCTCAAAAATTATTCTGAAAATATGGTTGGAAAGCTAATTTCGAGATCTATGCTCTAAAATTTTTATTCGTTCCATTCTCATCTTTTCTGAGAGAGCTATTTCTTGAATAAATTCATTCTTAGATTGAAATAAGAGAAAAGAGAAAAAGAAATTTAATAGTATGGTACAATGACCATACTACCCTTCCAAGCTAATATATATCCCCTTCCCTCCCCATATTCTTTCTCTTCACCCGGCCTCACTCTCTCATCTCTCACATTCTCTTATTTCTCTCTCTCTTTCTCTCTCAACTCTCGAAGTTTCTCTCTCTATTTTCCTCTCGGTACACCTCTCTTCTTCACTTAATTTCTTTGGATTCTTCCATAAAACTTCATCCTTGTTCCATATATGAGCTTTGATTCACTTGCATGTGTGTATTGGTACTTGCATGCGAGTGTGTGTGTGTGTGTTTGGGTTCGGTTTTGCCGAGTTCTTGTTTTATCTAATCAAGATGATGTGATTTTGTGATGATTATGTCTTGCACTGTTTGTTGCTGTGATTTTTATAGGGAAATCGGGGGTTTTGTGGTTGGACACCCTCGAATGAGGGCACCACCGTGAAGCCACCGCCACCGGTGATGAACTCCGGTGAACCGGTGGTGAGTGATGATGTTATTACTGAGCTCTATTAATCGTGAAACTTATTTTCGGTAGTTGCATGTGTTGTTTCTTTAAAAACCCGAATGGGTCCTTGATTTTGAGAAAATAAATTTGATTGTTTGATGGAAATGACTTGTTAATGTATATTCTTAGAAGTAATTGAGAAATTTGATTAGTTGATGATTTAAAGAATCGAAATAGAAGTTGCATGTGTTATTTTGCTTGAAAACTGAGTGGTTCTTGTTTATTAAGTTGATTTTTATGATGTAAATAATTTGTTGTTGATTGATTGTAGAGATTCTTGAATAAGTAGATTGAGATGTGGTTTAAGAACTCCAAATGATGCATGCATGTCTTGATTTTTGGAAATTTCGGGTGTTATTGCTTGACCATAAGGGATTAAAGTTGATTTATGTGTTTAAATGGACTATAGATGTGAATTCGATTTGGTTCTAGTAAGTGCATGTCAAGTTAGAGTCTTGCATGTAAACGTTTAGGCTAAAAGATGATTTAAACGAATAAGTGTTGACTTGATCTCAAGTTTGTATGCAACTTTGACACTTGCGTGATAATATTTGATTCTTGGGTCATGTTTTGTGGTTATAGTCGAATGGAATATAGATATAAAAGTGATTGATTTGATGCTAAGTGAATGCATGTGTAATTCCTAAGAGATATATGATTTGTTTGATTGTTTTGGTTCGAATTAAGTGTTGAAAAAGGAAGGATTAAGTCGTCTAGTTACAAGGGTATATAATTGATATGATAACTCAAGTATACAGTTGAAAATGCAAGGATTAAATGCTATATGTCGTATTTGAATCGTAATGCATGATTCGAAGTCTATGTGGTTAAAGTATACGAGTTATGGTATAGACATGTTGTGTGATTATAATTGAGTATATAAATACGCTTAGGGTATTACGATTAAGGTAAATTGTAATAACTCGAAATTTTGAGACCTTGTAAAACGTTTAATGAATAATAACCCTGAAGGACGGGAAAAACTTTTGAGCCCACACTATGTAGTACATGAGAAAATGGGGTTCGGAGTTGATATTACGATTATACGTACCAAATGAGTGTATGTAAACGCTATTAGTTTTCGAAGAAAACGAACTTTGAAAAAACGACCGTATTTACGACTCATCGAGGATTTCGGGAATCACAATATAATTACAAGATTAAAACCATACGAAATTATATTCAAGTATGATAATTCAAAATATAAGGAATAAGTATGAAAGGAATTATGTCGCGAATCATTTACGAGTAAGTATTACAAAAATGTTTAAGCAACCGGGCGAACGCGTAAACGATTAAATAAACGTAACACACTAACTAAACTATGGTAATAAAGTAACCATGGTTACTTTATCAAATAGTAATCTAACCATAGGATGATCAAGCAAGCTAGTCAAAATAGTGTGCTAAGGAAGCTAACACATGTAGTTAGCCTGTAACCTCGCAAGCTACTTGGATTTTGTCCCCAAGATTTGCAACAAGGAATAAACCTAGAATGCTATACTAGGAAGAATAAAAATCAAGGAAATATATCACCCCCATTTCCTAGAAGTAACCAAGAGAAGCAACCAAGAGAATCAAGCATAAATACCCCACACCCCTTCATTGCTTCCATTCGGCCTTCAAGAAAAAAAAGGGAGAAATCCAAATTCAAATCTCAAAATCTAGCCATGGTAAAATCATCCCATTAATTCTAAAGCTTCCTAGAAATCAAACTAAGGTAATAAAATTCTTTCATCTCTTTTTATCAAGGTTTGATGGGTGAAATAAAATCAAGAAAGTCACTAGTGAATAGTATGAATAGTAACTCCTCTTTGGTTTCTTGATTTCAATGGTGGTTTTAGGTTCCAAAAATCATACCAAACACTTCCAAGCCTCCACCATCCTCAAGAACACATCTCAAGCTTTCAAGAAAGGTAAAAAATCTTTGGCCCAACTTTATTTAAGATTCATTTTTAAGATCCATTTAGTATGTGGTAGTAAACCTAGATTTAGAAGTGGTAGTGATGAAATCTTGATGTTTAAATTAAGTAGATTTAAGGTTGACTGTTGTTGCCTCAAGAACATGATGTTCTTGAGAGGAGTTTGTGTGTTGATGATGAAATGATGATTTTTGGTGGTTGTGTTAAGAGTTAGGGCGTAAACGAAACCCCGATCGTAAACGTAACTTCGTTAAAACCAACAAATCGTAACTTTAAGTTTCTGCAAAAAGTCCCGAAGTTGTAAACTGTAGTTTCTTGAAAAAAAACCCTTGATTATGATAGAAAATTTTATAAGGATCGTTTAGGCGATTGAATCGCTTGATTCCGATTTACGGATTGAATCGCTTGATTCCAATTTACGGATCAAACGTTATGGTCGTTTTACTAAAAGTGATTTATGCGACAAAAACTGCTACAAATTACAAACTTTGAAAATATAAAGGATTGACTTAAAAGTGTTCATAAATCATGAAATTTTTACAGAGAATAAAATATTTAGTTTCCTAACTTCCATAAAAATTTCAAGTGAAAATAATTATTTCTCAATTTTATAAAAGTATCGGAGCCGAGACCGCGCGATTAGAAACTGTAGAATCCATAAGCGGAGCCGACGGCGATAATGAGAATGAACCTAAGATACTTAGAAAAATAAAGCGACCATAATGTGAATAATGACTTAAAGGAATAATAAGGGTAGTATAAGTTGAGAGGGTGCATAATAAGTAGCACATGAGTGCGAGTCGCCGTAAATTAGAACGGGACCTAACAAAATGAATTGTGTTTATGGTTATAGATTTCTGAGCGGAACCTAAAGCATCCTCTACCTCGAGATACCCAGGAAAGTTTGCGAACCCAACTCCATTTACTGTTGTGTTGTGAAAGGATTGTTTTTTATTATCATTGTATAAATACCATGCTTGCCATGATACGTAGTTATCGAATTTTCGCATAATGTAGCGATGTTGTACGATAAGTATATATCGTGAAATGTTTATTCCGCTATAAGCGTGACGTATTATAATAAGACCGAGAGTCGGTCGGGATTTCAAGATAAAAACCCGGGAATCATTCCGGTGATGTTATAGGACGATTATAAGTCCATAGTAGTACGTTTTAAAGGGACTCAATGTCCACTTACGAAACATTAAAATACATCGAACTTTTATTAAAAGATTTCCAAAGATCGTATTCCCTCAACTATACTTTATCGTTCGGACAAGAATTATTTATCTACTAATCATTTATTATAGGAGAAGTATTCTCCAACACTTATTTATTTCAAACCTGATTAACCATTAAGGATTATTAATTACGTAGACATAAATTAGTTAAGTAATATTATTTCAAATATTATTTTAAAGAGTAAACTCATTCAAGGTTTAATTATTTATCGAATATCGTTTAATTATTTATTATTCATTAAATGGTTTATTATTGATTTAAAAATAATAGATCCTGATTTAAAACATACTTTCTGATTTTGGAAAATCATTCGAGTAATTTCAAATCGTCGAAGAATATTACCCCGACTTATTTAATATTTTGAATATAGTTTCAAGGAGAAACTTTTCCCCCTTATTTAATTATCTGTTGACAACGGTCAACTCACATCCTTAGTACTTCCTCCGAAAACTTTCGGAAGTACATATATATATGAAGTAAAGTTATTCCTATCAACAAGCAAAACGCTTGGAGGAACTTCGATGTGGTTCGAGTTCTCGAGATATGATAGGATTTTCTAAAGGACAAGGGAGGGGTAGGATCCAAGTACTTCGTGTATTGGATAGACTACTGGTGTCGCAGGAGACGGTACAATATGTACCTAAGGACCTGCGAAGTGTGTGTATACCCGAAATGGGACACGTAGCCCGAATCCAGCCAGGGTGATAACCGGGATACGAAGGTGTCATCCTTCTACTAGTAGAAAAGTTTTATCGCAGTACGACTGATCATCGTATGCGGTGGCTCCAACGAATGGCCTAATTCTTCCAATTGGAATTGTGATGCAATACCGTAACCCAAGCTTAGGTGCTGGGATTACTATTAAGGTATTCGCAGGATATTAAAATCTCTTAAAAGAATTATTTTCATAAGAAATTGCGTATCACCAAGGAAAACTATTTTCGAATAAAACATAATTATCATATATGATGTTTTACATAAGTTATCATACAGTCATTTTCATACTGTACATTATTATGCTGGGCATTATAGCTCACACTTGTTTTCTTAAATTGACACAACACAACAGTGAATCAAGATGCCTGCCATGAGAACCACATCCAGGAAACGGGTAGGAAATGGCCAGCAGTTCCGTAGATTGTTTGGTATTGTACCACAGGTAGTTCGAATAAGCTGGATTAGTTTTCAGTTGTTTTTAGTTAGGCTTATTTATAAGTATGACTTATGTAAGGTAATAAACAAGAAACGTATATTTGGCCGGAGGACTAGCCTTACTTAAAGGTTACTCCCCGGTAAGACTAAATCACTTTTGGGTTGTAATAATTATCACTTGATGGTTGAAATTACTCTAGTTATGAATGGTTCATTTCCAAGACAATAACCTGTAAGTGTGTGTGTGTGTGTGATTAGTGTAGGGTCGTGAAGCGTGAGTATTTATATATTGTAGTGTGAGTTGTGTGGTTGTAATAGTTTAGATGGCGTGGACTCCGAGATTCCTGACCCCGGATTTTGGGGCGCCACAGAAATGGTATCAGAGCCTTAGGTTATCAAATCTTGGAAATGATAGGACATAAAATACGTAGACATAGGAATAATAAAATAATCAATTAGAACTCAACTTGAGTTTATCGTCGGGCTACACGGGTAGTCTTGACAGTTTTACCCTCAAGAGGAATTCCGACTCTAAGTTAGTAACACCTTGCCTATTGTGTCAGGTACTAGTGGAGCCTAGGAGGGAGATTGACACTGTTGATGATGTCATGGTTCCTGAGCGTGACCCTACTCCCGAGCCAGAGAGCCCACCCATTGATGATTAGATGATGACCCTACTGAGGATGTCCTAGAGGAGGAGGCTGAACTTCCTATCCCCATAGCTAATGGCATTGAGATGACTCAGGGAGTTGGCATAGGCTGGAGGGATGTAGAGATGTACCCTCACCCGACTATTCGCTCTCCTACACCACCCCCAGGGATTCAGAGCCCTATTTCCTATACTGATGATGAGGAGGAGGAGGGGATACGTGCACGGATCCATGAGGTTTATGACATATCCTCTAGCGACCATACATGTAGCTGTACACGACTGGATAGTGGCTCAGCTTAACGCTGAGATCACTGTGGCATCTACTCGCATTATGGAGTTACACCAGGCATTGACAGCTGAGAGAGCTACCCGACTAGGATACCTAGGGGATTTTAGAGCTACTTCCCCAGCCATAGCCCGCAGAGAGATCGATGGGATCGAGCTCCGTACCAGGGTTCAGATGAGGATGACAGCGATTGGAGGATACATCCCGGTAGTTGATGCAGAGCTGATGTTGGTAGGAGCGATGAGGAGGGTGCACGACCTCACGCGCAGTGATAGTGACTGAGGGACTAGTGACTAGATATGGACCTTGAAGAAGGCTGGGTGACTTGTCACCAATTTTGATAGGATAGCTAGTAGTAGATAGCGTTCCTAGCCCTTCAGGGTACACGGCTTATGTATTTTCATTTCAGTATTCAGGACAAGTAGTAATGTATTGTAATCAGGCATGTATGAACTCAGCTAGTTGTTTCGTCCCCAAAATATAAGTGGGAGATCTTATGAAATATATTTAAGAAGTTATTAAGAAATTGACGTCCATATTATTGCACTTTATAAAAAATAAATAAATAAATAAAAAACATGTAGGATAATAAATGACATGCTTACATATGAATAAAATAATCCAACTATTATAATTACAACTATGTTGACCAATTTTCAGTATCAGAACAATGCCACCCCATAGAATAGGAACCAGGGCACAGCCCGCAGAATTTGTTAACCAACAACGGAATGAACATGACCCTGTAGTAAATGAAGACAGTGAGGAGGACTTAGACTATAATGAATACGATGAGGAAGAATATGTAGAAGAAGAGGCTGAGGATACCCATCAGGGAGGAAACCCCATGAATGAATTTATGGAACTGCTAAGAGCAAATCTGAACCAAAAGCCTATTCCACCACAGCCACATGCTGCCCAACAGACTGCAGCTACTGCCTTTAGGGCCTTCAAATCTCTCAAACCCCAAGAGTTTCTAGGATCTGCCGATCCCGTGGAAGCACGGACCTGGATCAAAGAGATAGAAAAGTCCTTCGAGATACTAAGTGGTGAGGAAGGACACAAGACCATTTTCGCGTCTTACATGTTGAAAGGAGAAGCTAACTACTGGTGGGAGTCCAAACGAAACCTAGAGACCGATGTTGTGATCCCATGGGATAGATTTACCCGACTGTTCTTAGACAAGTATTTCCCTAGGTTTATGGAGACCCAGATGGAGATTAAGTTTCTGGAGTTGAAACGGGATAAGATGACTATAGTAGAATATGAGGCCAAATTTACTGAGTTGTCAAGATTTGTGCCTGAATATGTGAATACCGAAGAGAAAAAAGCGTGAAGGTTTCAGCTTGGTCTGAAACAATGGATCCAAAACTGAGTGGCAGTGTTAGAGCTAACAGATTATGCCACCTTAGTGCAGAAAGCCTCGATTGTTGAAGCTGGCAGTGAGCAGAGTGTGAAGGAAAAGGAAGATAGGAAAAGGAAGATAGGAAAAGGAAGATAGGAAGCCAAGGAATAGGAACCGGGAACAGGAGCCTTCCAAGCAAGTTCGTCAGGGGAACGGTGTCCCAACCTGTGCGAGGCCCCGGATTCAGAAAGGCCCCAAGCGAGAGTGTTGGCCAGGGCCACGGACAATCTAGGGCAACATTTCATAACCAACCCCGCGCCCCAATACCAGAGTGCCAGACCTGTAAGAGAAGACACCTTAGGATATGCAACCATGCAAGAGCCCCTCTGAAATGTTACAGGTGCGACTAACCCGGACACCTTGCCAACAATTGTCCCCAATATAGCAAGACATACTTCCAATGTGGGAAAGTAGGACATATGAGGAAGGATTTCCCGATAATGAAGCCCCCCGGTCTCAGGTATGAGCAGAGCTACATCCAATCGACCCCCAGCTGCTAGGACCTTCAACATGACTGTTCAGGATGCTGTTCGAAACACTGATGTGATAGCAGGTACCCTTTTGTTAAATTCCGAACATGCAAATGTCCTATTTGACTCTGGAGCAACCAAATCTTTTATATCTCAAAATTTTGCTAAAAAGTTAAAACTTAATGCCATACCCTTATGTGAGATATTACAAGTGGAAATAGCAAACAAAGAAATAATTCCTGTAAATCAAGTACACCCTAAGTGCAAGTTAAAATTAGAAGGGAATGTCTTCGAGGTTGACCTAATCGCATTCGCGTTAGGAGAATTTGATGTAATCTTAGGAATGGATTGGTTATCCAGTAACGGAGCGTAAATAGATTGTGAACAGAAGAGAGTAAAGATAAGAGTGCAGAATGAAAAAGAAGTAGTGTTTAAAGGTCAATGACAGAACCATAAATTTTTAACCATGCTACAGGCAAAAAGATTGTTAAGGAAAGGTAACGAGGCCTATTTGGCTTATGTGGTAGATACCAAAAATGAAGTCCCTAATACACAGGACATACCCGTTGTAAACGAATTCGAGGATGTATTTCCAGAGAACTTACCAGGGTTGCCACCTGACCGAGAAATAGAGTTCGCTATAGAATTAGCACCAGGAACGGCACCAGTATCCAAGGCCCCATATAGGCTAGCCCCAGTGAGATGAAGGAACTAGCTTCTCAACTGTAAGAGTTATTAGATAATGAAATGATAAAACCCATTATCGCCATAGGGAGCGTCAGTACTGTTCATAAAGAAAAATGATGGCAGTATGAGATTATGCATAGACTATCGAGAGCTGAATAAGCTAACTATTAAGAATAGGTACCCTCTCCTTAGAATTGATGACCTATTCGACCAACTCAAGGGAGTTGTACACTTTTCCAAAATAGATTTGAGAACGGGATATCACCAGTTGAAAATCAAACTGGAAGATATACCGAAGACTGCTTTTCGCACTAGGTATGGGCACTATGAGTTCTTAGTCATGTCGTTTGGGCTAACCAATGCACCCGCAGCCTTTATGGATTTGATGAACAGAGTGTTCAAAAAGTACCTGGATATATGTGTGATAGTTTTTATATATGATATTCTGATCTACTCAAAGACAGAGCAAGAACATGCAGAACATTTGAGGATAGTCTTAGAAATCTTGAGGAATGAGAAATTATATGCCAAGTTCTCGAAGTGCGAGTTTTGGTTGAGTGCAGTGCAGTTTTTAGGACATGTAGTGAGTTGAAAAGGAGTTTTAGTTGACCCTGCCAAAATAGAGGCAGTATCCAATTGGGAAAGACCAACTACCCCAACAAAGGTTAGGAGTTTTGTAGGTTTAGCAGGATATTACCGAAGGTTCGTGTAAGATTTTGCTAAGATAGCCGGTCCACTGACTAGACTTACCCGGAAAACAGAAAAGTTTGTAGGGACATAGAAATGTGAGGAAAGTTTTTAAGAGCTGAAAAGGAGGCTGGTGTCAGCACCAGTGCTCGCTCTTCCCGATGGAAAGGGAGAGTTTGTGATTTACAGCGACGCATCGCTTAAAGGATTAGGATGTGTACTGATGTAGCACGGCAAAGTTATAGCGTATGCCTCTCGACAATTGAAGGAATATGAGAGCAGATACCCTACGCATGATCTAAAATTAGCAGCCATAGTGTTTGCCCTAAAAATTTGAAGACACTACCTGTACGGTGAGAAATGTGAGATCTACACTGACCATAAAAGCCTCAAATATATTTTCACTCAGAAGGAACTGAACATGAGACATAGGAGATGGTTAGAGTTGATAAAAGACTACGACTGTGAAATTTTGTATCACCCGGGTAAAGCCAATGTGGAGGCTGACGCCCTTAGTAGGAAGGAAAGACTCAAGATGATAATGACATCGGGGGAGTTAATTAAAGAATTTGAGAAGATGGAAATTGACGTGAGAATGACCGGTAAGGGAACGGAAGGATTATTTGAGATTAAGCTAGTGCCAGAGCTGACTGAAAAGATACGAATATGTCAGGAAAAGAAGATGAGTGAAGAAAGAGGAACATTGATCGGTGAAGAAGTGAGATGCGAGAAGGACGAGAAAGGGATCATGAGGTATGCGTCCCGAATTTGGATTCCAAATGTGCAAGAGTTAAAGGATGAGCTGATGCACGAAGGGCACAGCTCTAGATATTCAATCCACCCAGGAAGTACGAAAATGTACCGTGACCTTAAGGAATATTATTGGTGGCCTAACATGAAGAGAGAAGTAGCGGAGTGGGTCAGCAAGTGCTTGACATGCCAGAGAGTGAAGGCTGAACATCAGCGACCTAGTGGACTATTACGGCCCCTGGAAATTCCAGAATGGAAATGGGATCATATAGCCATGGATTTTGTGACAGGCTTACCAAGGACAAGGACCAATCACGATGCCATATGGGTTATCATATATAGATTGACCAAGTCCGCACATTTCCTACCAATCAATGAAAGATACACCGTAGACAAGTTGGTGGATATTTACTTGAAGGAAATTGTAGTTAGACACGGCGTTCTGGTAGCCATAGTGTCAGATAGAGACCCAAGGTTTAATTCCCGATTTTGGAGAAGCTTCCAGGAATGCGTAGGCACCAGACTAAACATGAGTACCGCCTACCACCCCCAGACTGATGGACAAAGCGAAAGGGCTATTCAGATGCTAGAAGATATGCTACGAGTGTGTGCCATCGATTTCAAAGGAAATTGGGATGACCACTTACCCCTGATCGAATTTGCTTACAACAATAGCTATCACGCTAGCAAAGGAATGCCCCCTTATGAAGCTCTTTACGGAAGAAGATGTCGCTCTCCCCTATGTTGGGATGAAGTTGGAGAACACAAGATATTAGGACCAGAGTTAGTCCAGCAGACCAGGGAAATGGTAGGACTCATCAGGAAAAGACTAGTAGCAGCCCAGGACAGACAAAAGAAGTACACCGACCAGACCAGGAAGGATAGGGAATATGAAGTAGGAGATTATGTGCTATTGAAGGTATCCTCATGGAAAGAAGTGATGAGATTTAGGAAGAAAGGGAAGCTGAGTCCTAGATTCATAGGACCCTTTAAAATTTTGAGGAGAATAGGACCTCTAGCTTACGAGCTCGCCTTGCCTCCTAATTTGCAACAAGTGCACAACGTATTCCACGTGTCCATGTTAAGGAAGTACCATGCAGATGCACGGCATGTAATAGAATACGAGCAGGTAGATTTACAACCAGACCTGACCTACATCGAGCAGCCAGTAAGGATAATGGACCAAAAAGAGCAAGTGCTGAGGAACAAGACTGTGAAGCTGGTTAGGATCTTATAGAGAAATCAAAATGTCGAAGAGTCAACTTGGGAACTTAAAGTCGCAATGAGGAATAGATATCCCCACTTATTTTCTAATTTATTCCGGGACGGAATCCTTATTAGAGGGGAAGATTGTATTAACTCGAAATTTTGAGACCTTGTAAAATGTTTAATGAATAATAACCCTAACGAACGGAAAAAACTTTTGAGCCCACACTATGTAGTACATGAGAAAATGAGTTTCGGGGTTGATATTATGATTATACGTACCAAATGAATGTATGTAAACGCTATTAGTTTTCGAAGAAAATGAACTTTGAAAAAACGACCGTATTTACGACTCATCGAGGATTTCGGGAATCACAATATAAATACAAGATTAAAACCCTATGGAATTATATTCAAGTATGATTATTCAAAATATAAGGAATAAGTACGAAAGGAATTACGTTGCGAATCATTTACGTGTAAGTATTACGAAAACGTTTAAGCAACCGAGCAAACGCGTAAACGATTAAATAAACATAACGCACTAACTAAACCATGGCAGGAAGTAACCATGGTTACTTTATCAAATAGTAAGCTAACCATAGGATGATCAAGCAAGCTAGTCAAAATAGTGTGCTAAGGAAGCTAACATATGTAGTTAGCTTGTAACCTCGCAAGCTACTTGGATTTTGTCCCCAAGATTTGCAACAAGGAATAAACCTAGAATGCTATACTAGGAAGAATAAAAATCAAGGAAAGATATCACCCCCATTTCCTAGAAGCAACCAAGAGAAGCAAGCATAAATACCCCCCACCCCTTCATTGCTTCCATTCGGCCTTCAAGAAAAAAAAGGGAGAAATCCAAATTCAAATCTCAAAATCTAGCCATGGTAAAATCATCCCATTAATTCTAAAGCTTCCTAGAAATCAAAATAAGGTAAGAAAATTCTTTCATCTCTTTTTATCAAGGTTTGATGGGTGAAATAAAATCAAGAAAGTCACTAGTGAATAGTATGAATAGTAACTCCTCTTTGGTTTCTTGATTTCAATGGTGGTTTTAGGTTCCAAAATTCATACCAAGCACTTCCAAGACTCCACCATCCTCAAGAACACATCTCAATCTTTCAAGAAAGGTAAAAAATCTTTGGCCCAACTTTATTTAAGATTCATTTTTAAGATCCATTTAGTATGTGGTAGTAAACCTAGTTTTAGAAGTGGTAGTGATGAAATCTTGATGTTTAAATTAAGTAGATTTAAGTTTGATATTGTTGCCTCAAGAACATGATGTTCTTGAGAGGATTTTGTGTGTTGATGATGAAATGATGATTGTTGGTGGTTGTGTTAAGAGTTAGGGCATAAACGAAACCCCGATCGTAAACGTATCTCCGTTAAAACCAACAAATCGTAACTTCAAGTTTCTGCAGAAAGTCCCGAAGTTTTAAACTATAGTTTCTTGAAAAATAACCCTTTATTATGATAGACCATGTTATAAGGATCGTTTAGGCGCTTGAATCGCTTGATTCCGATTTATGGATCAAAAGTTATGGTCGTTTTACTAAAAGTGATTTACGCGACAAAAACTGCTACGAATTACAAATTTTGAAAATATAAAGGACCGACTTAAAGTGTTCATAAATCATGAAATTTCTACAGAGAGTAACGTATTGAGTTTTCTAACTTTCACAAAAATTTCAAGTGAAAATAATGATTTCTCAATTTTATAAATATATCGGAGCCGAGACCGCGCGATTAGAAACCGTAGAATCCATAAGCGGAGCCGACGGCGATAATGAGAATGAACCTAAGATACTTAGAAAAATAAAGCGACCATAATGTGAATAATGACTTAAAGGAATAATAAGGGTAGTATAATTTGAGAGGGTTCATAATAAGTAGCACATGAGTGCGAGTCGCCGTAAATTAGAACGGGACCTAACAAAATGAATTGTGTTTATGGTTATAGATTTCCGAGCGGAACCTAAAGCATCCTCCACCTCGAGATACCCAGGCAAGTTTTCGAACCCAACTCCATTTACTGTTGTGTTGTGAAAGGATTGTTTTTTATTATCATTATATAAATACCATGCTTGCCATGATACGTAGTTATCGAATTTTCGCATAATGTAGCGATGTTGTACGATAAGTATATATCGTGAAATGTTTATTCCGCTATAAGCGTGACGTATTATAATAAGACTGAGAGTTGGTCGGGATTTCAATATAAAAACCCGGGAATCATTCCGGTGATGTTATAGGACGATTATAAGTCCATAGTAGTACGTTTTAAAGAGACTCAACGTCCACTTACGAAATATTAAAATACATCGAACTTTTATTAAAATGATTTCCAAAGATCGTATTCCCTCAACTATACTTTATCGTTCGGACAAGAATTATTTATCTACTAATCATTTATTATAGGAGAAGTATTCTTCAACGCTTATTTATTTCAAACCTGATTAACCATTAAGGATTATTAATTACGTAGACATAAATTAGTTGAGGAATATTATTTCAAATATTATTTTAA
Organism: Apium graveolens; assembly: GCF_009905375.1. Taxonomy (NCBI): domain Eukaryota; kingdom Viridiplantae; phylum Streptophyta; class Magnoliopsida; order Apiales; family Apiaceae; genus Apium; species Apium graveolens. The sequence continues at coordinate 224,728,170 of NC_133648.1, forward strand.
AGAGTAAACTCATTCAAGGTTTAATTATTTATCAAATATCGTTGAATTATTTATTATTCATTAAAGGGTTTATTATTAATTAAAGGACAAGGGAGGGGTAGGATCCAAGTACTTCATGTATTGGATAGACTACTGGTATCGTAGGAGATGGTACAATATGTACCTAAGGACCTGCGAAGTGTGTGTATACTCGAAATGGGACACGTAGCCCGAATGCGGCCAGGGTGATAACCGGGATACGAAGGTGTCGTCCTTCTACTAGTAGAAAAGGTTACTTTTATCGCAGTACGACTGATCATCGTATGCGGTGGCTCCAACGAATGTCCTAATTCTTCCAATTAGAATTGTGATGCAATACCGTAACCCAAGCCTAGGTGCTGGCATTACTTTAAGGTATTCGCAGGATATTAAAATCCCTTAAAAGAATTGTTTTCATAAGAAGGTGTGTATCACCAAGGAAAACTATTTTCGAATAAAATATAATTATCATATATGATGTTTTACATAAGTTATCATACAGTCATTTTCATACTGTACATTATTATGCTGGGCATTATAGCTCACACTTGTTTTCTTAAATTGACACAACACAATAGTGAATCAAGATGCCTGCCATGAGAACCACAGCCAGGAAACGGGTAGGAAATGGCCAATTGTTCGGTAGATTGTTTGGTGTTGTACCACAGGTAGTCCGAATAAGCTGGATTAGTTTTCAGTTGTTTTTAGTTCGGCTTATTTATAAGTACGACTTATGTAAGGTAATAAACAAGAAACGTATATTTGTCCGGAGGACTAGCCTTACTTAAAGGTTACTCCCCGGTAAGACTAAATCACTTTTGGGTTGTAATAATTATTACTTGATGGTTGAAATTACTCTAGTTATGAATGGTTCGTTTCCAAGACAATAACCTGTAAGTGTGTGTGCGTGTGTGATAAGTGTGGGGTCATGAAGCGTGAGTATTTATATATTATAATGTGAATTGTGTGGTTGTAATAGTTTAGATGGCGTGGCCTCCGAGATTCCTGACCCCGGATTTTGGGGCGCCACATAAATGCTATGCGTTCTGCGAATTCAGGAAAGTAACTCTACTTACTTGTGTAAATGGTTATAAAAAGGAGATTGTTCATGCCATGTAGAGTATTGAACTTTTATAGTAATGTACCCCTGTTATTGATTCTTAAGATACCCTATCATTGTTCTTGTGAACTTGTTATTGATAAGATTATTGTTCAAACCCTTTGGTAACTTTTTATTATCCTTATTACTTGTTAATAGCATGAATTATTGTAAACCCTATAAGAACCTTTACGAACCCCTTGTGTAATGATCCTTTACTCCTTTGTTTACCTTATACCCTATTAATCCTGGAAACGGTTTTGATTCCCTAACTTGAGTACCTTGTTATTATTTAATCAAGATCCCTAGAATTGAACTTTGTTTATCCTTGATTCATTTCCTTATCTTTGAATTCTTGAAATTTGAACTTAAGAATGAGTTTCGACTTGAAAGAGTCTGAATGATTGAGACGTAAGAGACTAGTGGGACTAGTCCAGTCATGTTAAGAGGCTAGCAGGGCTAGTCCAGTTTAAGGCTGAAATTATGCCATTGGTACCTTAAAGACCGGATGGAGGTCGGTACGGGCTGATCACCCGTATTATTATGAATTGAAAGTTAAAGAAGTCCAATCAAGGGTTCCATAACTATTTAAAAAGGAATTAAAATTTCCTATTCGGTAATTGATTCTTTGAAAATGAAAAGGCTTATATTGTTTTGAAAAGAGTTGATTGTGATATTGTGAAGCTTACAGCTTGTGAACCCTGATTTTTGATTTTATTGATATTATCAATCATATAATTGATTCCCAATAATGAAAAGATTATCGCTTTCCATTTGAAAGATCATTTGTGGTCCTATTAATGATTTATGATGAATGTCGGCTTTCACCCTATCTTGAGCCTTGTTCCTTGAAAGCCCAAAGCTTTTCTTCGTAACCCTTTCATAGCCAAAAAGATAGAAATCTGCCACCTAGAAATGATAAAGTAGAATGCCTTGAGTTCAGAAATGGTATATTGTAGATTTTGTATCATAAACTATTTTATAGTTACTTTCTGAGTTTTATACTCATATGTTTTGTTTTAATCTAACCATGACAGTTAAGCAAGAAGATGGCCAGGCTTAGGCGCACTGCTCGTAAGAGCGTACCTTGTGGTCCCTACCATGTTGAGGGCTTTCGGTTGCCAGTGCAGGTAGTGCAGGTTTTAAGTGAGCTAGCGCTTAGCCAAAAGGTTGTTAAGATACAATGGGTTATCTATCGATTCCAAGTCGGGATCGACTATGTAAATTTGGTTTTATTTTGGGTTGTAAATTATATTCTACGGTTGGTAGTTGAAATCTTGTCTAATACTTTATCCTGTTTGATCCTGTTAGTAGCTAATCGGGGTTTAATCTTATTTAATTCATAATTTAAAGGTGTGTGGGTCCTCATTTCCTAACCCTGAGATTGATGGCGTCACAAGTTGGTATCAGAGCTACAGGATTTAGTCCCTGAGACAAGTTAGGAGTAAAAAGGGTATTTTGGGTATATATCTATATCGCGAGAGAGTTCGACTCATATAGAGTTGAGTTAGACTATTAGGTATAGTCTAAGGAAAATGTATATAAGCTAAAGTGGTGACTAGAGTTAGGGTGTGAGTTAGCTGGAAGCTTTATTTAACCCTAATGTTGTTTCTTGGTTGTTATTTTGTGTTTTTCTCAGGATCCCAGTAGTGGTAGTGATTCTGATTCAGAGGTTAGTTTGACCGGTACCCTCGTGGATCCCATTCCACCCCCTTCAGAGGAGCCTGTGTATGTTAGTTCAGATCCAGAGGAGGATCCATCTGAGAGTAGTGAGATCCCTATACAGATATCACCCTTGAGGCCAGAGTCAGAGACCCCAGCCCTTGAGCCAGAGTCTGAGATGCCTAAGATTGTAACTGTTAGTGTTGGAGGCAAGTTAGCCCAGGATCGAGACTTTGTTTACTCCCGTATTCCTGAGTTGGGAGCTTTGATGGATAGCTTAATTCAAAACTCTAGGCAGAGGACTTCAGTAGTGATGGAGGAGTGGAGAGCTAGGATCTAGTTGGTGGAACAGGTTGCCCGGAGGAGATTGGATGAGGGACCATCCTCTAGTGATGTTGATGTTGAGGCTCGGAGGCTACATAAGATTATTCGCTGGATGTTGGTTGTGTTGAGAGAGATTTTGGATGATTAGATGTTAGTGTTGGTCAGGCAGGACTTTTGGTGGAGCCCGTAGTTGTTATTTTTCAACGCCGGTAGGCTTTGGGATACTTGGTCAGATGTCGGGATCCCTTTTTCATTTGCTGTATTGTTTCTCGGAACTTTGTAGTAGTAGTTGTTAGAAGTTAGGGGTAGATAGGGGATATTTTCCAGTTTTTCCTCTGTTTAACCCTGTTATATTATTGTACCTATTTTCAGAACTTGTGATAATCAAACTCTTATCTATGTACCCTTGGTTTTATAAATTGTTCTGACTACCATGTTTTCATACAACCGTGTTTAAGATTTCGTAAAATCATACCCTGTGCCATGAGAAAACAACACTGATATGAGAATTATAAAGTAATAGGATTGCATGTGCAAAATTGGGTAAAGCTTAAAACCCGCAAAAGAGATTTCGTAATAAAATGTTGTTATATATATGTCATGTTATCGTATTGCTAAATAATTGCTCAATCAGGTTTGTAAGAAATGGCCAACTCCCCAGATCACCAAGAAGAAGAAATCGAAACCCAAGACCCATAAATGAATCTAGAAACCACCATGATGAGCAGACTTGCTCAGCTTTTGCAACAACCCATAGCCCCTAAAGTTGGAAACTTCAAACACTTTCAATCTGTTCATCCCCCCGAGTTCTTAGGTTTTCCAGACCCGATAAAATCTCAGTCGTGGTTAAGAGAAATGAAGAAAGCGTTTGAGTTAGCGGAAGTTAAGGATGAGAAGAAAGCTCAGTATGCGAGTTATTACCTTAAAGATGAAGCGAGTTTTTGGTGGGAATCTTCTAAGGCATTGCTGGAAGGAAAGGACTTATCATGGGAGAAGTTTAATGAAATGTTTTTGGAGAAGTATTTGTCAAGTTATATGCAAGATCAGTTGGAGATAAAGTTTTTGGACCTTAGGCAAGATGATATGTCGGTAGCGGAATATGAAGTGAAATTTTTGGAGTTTTCTAGATTCGTGCCAGAGGATGTGAATACGGAGGCGAAGAAGGCCAAAAGGTTCCAACAGGGACTTAGGTCGTGGATTAGAAGTCAAGTGGCGTTGTTAGAGATCAAGAATTATGCCGCCTTGGTGCAGAAGGAAATGATAGTGGAAGGAGAGCGTAAAGCTGCAAAAAGAGAAAATGAAGGTAGGAAAAGGAAGTTTGAGAGCTCGGAGCAAGAGCAAGGAAGTTCAAAGTTCAGAGGAAAGTTTGGAAAAAATGGTGGAGGTCAGAACCAAAAGTTTCAAAAGTTTAAACCCGGTAACGGAGCCCAGAAGAACCGTTTCCAGAAAGCAGGATAACTGGGAAAGGATAGTAGACCTCAGATTCAAGAATGCAAAGTTTGCGGGAGGAGACACCCAGGAAGGTATAACAAGTTGGATGTGACATGTTTCAAGTGTAACCAGAAAGGGCATTTGTAATAACCCCAATTTTGGAGAAATTTTGAAACCCTTATGAATAGTGTTTTTGCTGAACGAGAAAACTTTTCATGCCACACTATGTAGGGGTTCTGTTATTGATCTTATGGGATATTATTAGTAACCTATGTGGTATATAAGTGTATGTAAAGATCGTCAGAATCCAATTCCAAACACTTTGATTTTTCCCGGAAATACACAAGATACGGAGAGAATTGAGTATAAGGTAACAGGATAAAAAGGATTTAAATTAAAGGATTATAAGAGAGGATCATAGAAGGAATACAATATATTGAGAAAGGTTAAGGGAACCTAAGTAATAAGATCCCGGGTATGATCCCTCAAATGATAAACGAGAACGAAAGATAAGCGAACCGTAAAACAAATAAGTGACCAAGAGACAAGCTTGTACAAGAAGCCAGGGACTGTGACATCATCAAACCACAAGGTGTGGACAAGTGGGAGCATTATGACATGTGCAAGGTGACATAGGCATGACAAAAAAGGAAGGAGATGTGGTGACTTTTTAACCACACAAAATCAAGGGCAACTAGGTAATTTACTAAATCAAACACAAAAACAAGCCAACCAAGCCAAGCAAAATCCTTTTTCATCAAAATCAAAAAGCAACCAAGGCATGGTTCATCTTTGCTCTCGGCTTTTTACTATTCAAAAGAGCAAGAAATTCAAAATCAAAGATCCAAGCTTCCTAAATTGGCGAGTTAATTCCCTAATCATCTTCATGCTTAGTTAGGGCTATATCATGAGTTTAAGCCATCAATTCCTTCTCAATCTTCTTCATTTAATCAAAGAAGAAGACTATGAATAGTGTTTTCAAGTTTTTAACTTGAAGTTTTTCTTGTTTTTCTTGAAGATCCAAGCTTTCCTAAGACTTCTCAAAGCTTCTTAAGGCTTCCTAGCTCCTCCCACCACTTCAAGGAAGGTATACCATCTCCAAACCCTAGGTTCCTATATATTATAAGATGATTTTGATTAGTAGGATGATATTGTAGCTTGTTGTTGTGATTAGAGTTTGGGATTTGAAATGGTAGTGAAATGGAATGGTAAATGTTGAGGTTTTGATGAAAAGAACTTAAGTATGGTTAAATTAAGCTTAGGCATAAGTATAAATGATTAAATTGAATTGGTTGGGGTTGTTATGATGTGATAAGGATGGATGTTGGTTGTATGTTGGATTTGAGGTTGAATTGGGAGGGTTTTGAATGGTTTAAAATATTGGAAATCGCGTAAACATAGCCGTCGTAACGTCCGATTTTCTTTGGACTGTTTTTGTGCATAGCATTAGGACCCGAGAACCCCCTGCTAGATTATGACCACTGCCATTTTTAGATAGCTCATGTTACGAGCTTCGTTTTGATATGTAGTACGTTCGATTCCGATGCACGGTTTAGGAGAAACGACCGTTTCAAGTAACGGCGTTTCGCGAACGAAACTTTTTCCCTCGCCTTACTTTGAAACATAGGTTAAAGACCAAAAAGGGTTAATTAATGTATGAAACATTTATGGTAAGTGTGTTAGGCAGTTGGTAAGACACTCGCGAAGGAATCGCTTTAAAACTCGTAAAGGTTAAATTATTAAAAATGGTGGAGCCGAGGGTACCCGAGTGACTTAAGCGAATCAGTGAGCGCAAAACAAGCGTTAGAGTCTAAGTTAGTTAAAGTATAGATTTACAAGTGATTTTGGTTTAATTCCAACTTACTTGTTGTTTATAGGTTACCAGACTCGTCCCGAGCCTTTTATCACCCCAAGTCGCTCAGGCAAGTTTTCTACCCGTTATACTGTTGTTGTGATGAATATATGTATATGCATTATCTTGCGATAGATGCATGTTGGTTAATTAGCAAATGTTGCGATATATTGAAGCATGCTGATATGGTATATATATGCATGCCTGTTTCGTATTCTTGATTTATATATCTGTTGGTTCAAATGCTTATTCGTTGCATAATACCTATGCTAGAGATAAGCGGTATTTGCGTATACCCTTAGTATAGGGACCCAAAGGTGGAAATATTTTCTAAAACCGGGAGTCGAGGATCCCGAGTAGATTTTGTATATGTAGATATATATATATACTTATATATATATATATGGTCATAGTTTTCAAAACTATTAATCAAATAAGGTTTACTCGATTACTTTAACTTTATTTTATTATTGAATATTATTTTGAATATTCATTCGAGGGCTTATGACTCAGTTTATATTATTTAATGAATATTATTTGAATATTCATTTGAGGATCTATGACTCCGATTATTTGCTGAGGTATATTCTTTATTTTATTAAAGAATAAGGTGTCAATAATCAAACTTATTTTCGACTATTCAAATAAAGATAGTACTTTCATATAAGTATATCTTTGGTTATTTAATACTCGTTTCAAGTATAAGTTTTAATACTTCTACTTCAATTATTTTTATAAAGATTATTCTTTATGGGAATATTATTTAATTAATAATATTCAGTCATTTTCTAAATATTCTGGGGACTGATTTACTTCATTAAATCAGCTTTACTCCAAACACTCTATAAAGTGTTTTCGAGTCTTCAAAATGATTTTTAAAAGTTAGAGCGGATCCCAAAACTCATTTTTATATTTAAGATCTTCCTTTTTAAGGGGATTTAAATACTCGCTTAAAACCTGAGGGATCCGGCTCTGTGGTGTATTTTATATTCGCAACAAGGTTGCAGTTTTGGTAAATGAATTGATTACTTACCCAACATTCGGGAAGTAAGTCCATCTATTGAGTCGGCATAAGCAACATGGGCTCAGTGGGCGTCCATGATAGTGTAAGTGGCTCAGTGGGAGTCCATCAAATGCATAAGTGGCTGAGTGGCAGTCCAGCATAAGGTCCTATTGAGACCAGGGTGATGACCAGTGGGGAATTCGTCCATCTACTAGTAGAAAAGGTTACTTATGGGTATCTTTGCCTGATCAGCAAGATATCTGGTTTATGCCAAAATTCTTTTCCTTTCCAAATTTATTGGATATTGCAACTCTATTCATACTTTACATGACAGAGGTTTTCAGGAAATTGTATAAAGAAGATGTATATGTGGATATATATATATATATATCAGAACTTAATGAAGTATATCATGACTTCATTTCCTTTAATAATATTTTAAAGATTTAATCTATTCAAATCTTATTTTGTAGTCTCATCTATGTGAAGAACTGTTGAAAACCCTTTATACTTTGAACAGTGGTAGTTCAAGTAGCTTTATAGATGATATAAGTGTAGTGAAGTATTTGGTAACTTCATTCCTTGTTTTTACTTATATCTAGTAAGTAATTATCTTACACTTGATAAAAGATTTTAGTAAGTATCCATTTAGATACTTATATTATTGTTATCACTATATATTATCTTGCGAGCTGTAAGGCTCACTCTTGCTTTATTTCTTCATCACACAACAACAGTTAGGAAAGATGGCCAGATTCCAGCAGACCCAGCGCAAGCGCGTGGGAAGCGTCCCGCGTCTTCCCGATGATGTTGTAGCTGCTATAGCTGCAGAGGTAGATCTATTGTAGATCAGACCATCTACTTTTGAGAATCAATTATGTATAATTATAACTTGTGGCAGATAATGGCAATTAACTGTAAATTTATCAAGTAATCATTTTGGGTTGTAATAACTTTTAAATTGTGGACTCAAAGACTTGTACTTATTTCAATTTCATCTCTGAGACTATAACGGGTTGTGGTGTGTGTTAGTGTGGGGTCACAGCATAAGGTTATTATTATTAATTAAGTGAAGTGATATTGTGGAAAGAAAGACCGTGACAACCCGGATCCCCGACCCCGGATCTGGGGGTGTTACAGAAATGGTATCAGAGCTAAGCGTTATAAACCTCAGAGATGATGGGACGTTAAGATAATAAGTTAACTAAGATAATAAGAACTCTTGCCAAGTTCATAGTCGGGCTACCTAACGTAGCACTGACAGTTAAAACCCTTATGGGAACCCTTATAAATATCGTGATAGGAGCGTAGTTCGTTATCGTATATGGTAGCGGGACTCCGAACCCTGAGGTTGAGGAGCAACATCGCGATGATATTTTATTACTAATTGGAGATCGGATTGTGGATCCGATAGAGTGTCCTAATGCAGGACCGGATGATGTTGATATTGAGGATTTAGCGGTTGAGGATGTTGTCCTAGAAGGGATAGTTGTTGAGGAGGATCCCATGGAGGATCCTGGCAGGATTGGATAAAGGACCACTGATGAATTGATGACCATGGTTTGGTCGACTACCAGAGGTAGGATTGGCCGGTCACTACCGGAGGTTCGTTCAAGTTGTAAAGATAGTAGCCCCTTTAACGCGGCTTACTCGTAAGACTGAGAAGTTCGAATGGACAGAGAAATGCGAGAACAGCTTTCAAAAACTGAAGCAGAGGTTGGTGATGGCCCCTATGCTGGCGTTGCCGGATGGAAAAGGAGATTTTGTGAAGTGTAGTGACGCTTCGCACAAGGGCTTAGGGTGTGTGCTTATGCAGCACGGTAAGGTAATCGCGTACATGTCAAGACAATTAAGGTAGTATGAAATTCGATATCCCCGCTCATGAGCTTGGGCTCGTGGCAATAGTTTACCTTAAAGATTGGAGGCACTACTTGTATGGAGAGAAGTGCGAGAATTTCCTAAGCCATAAGTGCTCTAGTACATTTTCACGTAGAAAGAGCTCAACATATGCCAGAGGAGGCAGTTAGAGCTAATCAAGAATAATGATTGGGAGATTCTTTATCATTCGGGGAAAGCCAATATGGTGGCTGATGCCCTTAGTAAAAAAAGAGAGACTCAAGATGATAATGTCTTTTGGAGAGTTTATAAGAGATTTTGAGAAAATGGAAATAGAAGTGAAGGTAACCGGAGCCGGTACCGAAAAGCTGTTTGAGATTGCAATACAGCCCGAATTATTGGAAAAGATCATATTATGCCAGAAAAAGTTATGAATGAAGGCAGAGAGCCAACAATTAGATAAAAGATTAATATCGAGAAAGATGATAAGAGAATAATGAGGTATTCCTATAGAATTTGGGTTCCGAAAGTTCAAGAGCGTAAGGATGAGAACTTAGATGAGAGCCATAGTTTGAGGAATAAGATTTAGAGCAAACCCTGAACGTGATAGTCAGGAAGGTCGTCATCAAGATAGAAGGAACCCATGACATAATGGAGTGGAAAATGAGGATTTTAAATTAAAAGATGACCCCAATTATGGGGAGTAGGATGAAACATTTCATACTAAGGAAACAGAAAGTCGAGTAAAGAAAGGAGACCCGAGGCGGTACTCCTATACGGCAATTCATGGACCTGTCTAGACAGAACTTAGACTATTATCCCCAACCACCACCTTGAGGAAATAATGTGGTGTGAAATTCTTTCAGGACCTTTAAGTCGCTAAGCTCTCAGAGTTCCAAGGAACAAGCTGGCCCAATCGAGGCAAGAGCCTGGCTAAAGGAAATATAGGAATCATTTGAGATTCTAAATGATTGACGAATCTCAACAGGACTATTTTGTCACTTACCCTCCTAAGAGAGAGACCACCCGCTGGTGAAAGGCCAAGGAAGGCACGGAGCAAGAGATTATAATAAACTGATTAAAGTTCAGCCAATTGTTTTCGGGAAAGTAATTCCCAAGGTTATGGAATAGTGTAAAAGCTTTAGAGCCAGAACAAAGGCATACGAGTATGATAAATTATGAATCTAAGTTGTAAAAGTTATCAAGATTTGTTCTGAAGACACGAATCCAGAATGACGGGATGTTTGAAATCAATGCTTATGTTGTGTTGGTTCATGAAATAACGATAAGAGAAAGGAATATAAAGGCAAGAGAGTTTGAGGAATGATAAGGGAGTTGGGTATGAGGAAACCCTAAAGACTCGTAGAAATAGAAATAGAAAAGTATGCATTCGTCAGGATGAGGGTGATTCACCATGAGTTAAAATTGATGGTTGAAGGCATAAGAGTTATGTATATTTTATCCCCTTTAAGTTGGGAGGATTCGAGGAAACCTTGAGGTAATTCGAAGGATAAATAATGAGACGCGGATAGACTAAGGGGATAAGGAAGTAAGAAATTAGGAAAAATTGGATGAAGGAAGTGACCTTCAAGAAGGTGAAATGTAAGACCGGTGGCTTGATACCCAGAAAGGGAGACGCCAGGTATGAAAGATATCCCAACATTGAGGTGACTGTTGAGATAAACAACAAAAGTAAATAAGGAATTATTAAGAAGAAGTTCACGTTGAACACGACCAATATCTTCCAGAACATCCTTGTTATCGTTACCAAATTAGGCAAGACAAGCGGATAACCGTTGTTATCTTTTGGAGGCCATATGGATTGACCTCAATTTGAATAAGGATGCTATTATGAAGTTAGGTATAGACTATCGAGGTGGGAATGATGAATATGATAATCTATCAAGGATATATGACTTGATTTATTCGTGGAAGGATGCAGGTACCTTTTTAAGGTGGAATTAAGGATAGAACATTGGTAACTTAAAATGAATCCTAGGGGACTGCATAAAGGTTGGCATGTCACCCTTAATAGGGACAGTATGAGTTTTGACAGTATGATTGGGAAAGGGTTAAGGTAACAACAACCTTTAAGAATCAGTGGAGAAATTTTGCAGAAGTATATAGACAATGGTTCTACTATTAGTAAATGGTATTGTGATATGCCCTGTATATAGGGAATACAGGAGGAACGATTGAAGGATAACCTTAGAGGTTTTACAAGGAGAAAGGAAATATTCGAAATTCTCAAGAATAAAAATGTTGATAAAGGAAATATGACATAATTATAATGATGCCAAGTGGGGCACGTGTTAAACCACGAGAAAGTATGGATCGAACCAGTAAAGGTCGAAATTGTTCAGGGCAAGTAGGACATAAGATAAAAGATGTTCTAAGTATGATTGAGAGTCAGTCGTGACAGTGATTAACCTCTAAAGATTGAGGCAATAACTTATGAAAAAATGGTATTATTTTTTTTTACTTATCAGATTTTAAGGAAAACATCTTCGCATAAGCTGTGATTGAAATGAGGTAGAAAATTTAGTTGAAGGTGGTTAAAAGACATTGACTGTAAGGAACTATTACTATCAGGAAAGGCCAAAGAGGTGGCCGACACTTTAACGGTAAAAGGAAAAATTATAGGCGCGTGTGCCAAAAGAATACAGTGATGATGGTTAAAAATGTGAAGGTTGAATTATGGTTTGGAAGATTGACATTCCTTCTGATGACTGTGCAATACCCAACCGTAATAGCAGTTGGTAAAGGTTTAATTTGTGTAATCGCCATGAACGGGCTATCTATCTTAGAAGGTCCTATCTTGAGATAAGCCAGGACCATGTTTCAAAAAGGACCAAACAAACCTTTGAGTTAAGTCTTCTATTGAAGGCATATGATTAAGAATGGTATTAACCTGCTATCGGTGCTTTGATTGAAACTCTTCTGTAATTTTATATGCTTCATGTCATGTATGTATGTCAGGATCAGGAGTGTACTCCATGAATCATGAATGGTGATTATGTTACCTCCTTAGAAGGATTTGATACGACATGTATGGACTCCGTATGGTTAGCTATTAAGACTTCATGGAAAATGAATGACAACAGTAGGTCAGTGGTGGACCATAGTAAGGCAGCAATGATTCTGCGAGTATTGAGCTGATTACAACCGTGAGAGTTGTATTGGAATGGGTGTTGAGATTGAGTACCACTAATCGGGTCGTGGTAGTGTATAAGTTATCATTGATAGACTAATTAAGTAGAGTATCTACCTAGTGAATAATTATTCTTTCTTATCAATAGAGAGTCGTATTATTATACGAGGAAGGTTGCGGTGCAAGCATAGAATTCTAGTAACGATGATGTATAGAATGAGATCCCAGATTCGATTTTCGATGTCGAGGGAGTTTCAAAGGTGATTATGTATAAGCTCGAGGAAGAGTGTGGGTCCATAGAATGATGGACGGGATAGCGAAAATATTTAGGCATGGGAAATACGAGGCTATAATGCTTGATGCTGATATAAATACGTATATGTTTTGTTCTCCTATGACAAACCTCTATAGTTTAAAGGTAGGTTCCAAGCCAGATATTTTGTGGCAGTATATTTTTTTCATATATACAATTCTCTTCAGTTCGTTCTTTTCTCTTCTTTTCATTTCATGTAAGCTGAGAAGAACAACCCTTCCAGAAGGGGAGGTATTGCCGAATGACTATCTATCTTTGTGATAGAAGCCTAGTAGGATACCACATGTTGTTTAATTGCTTATCAAGTACTAAAGGCTGGCCACCTTCTGTACTAACTATGCGATATAACAAGTGTTCATGATCATAGTGATCTCTCAACAAATTCCTTTACTTCTATATGATTAATCAAACTTTGGAAATAGAAATAACTAAAAAGGAGTAATAAAGTGGTGGTAGTATGCGGAATGGAAACACATTCGTGATACTAAGGTTGACATGGTTATTAAAAGGTTATAGAACGCTAACGAGCAAAAGTATAACCCGTATAATATTAGGAACGGAAGGTAGTAGCGATTACGAACTGGAAAAGAATGGGTATTGAGAAGCAAAAGTTCTAATGATAAAAGCTATAATGAGAGTCTGTGCAATAGACTTGAAAGAATTTGGAATGATCACTTAATTCAGATTGAGTTATCTTACGACAATAGATCATATATCATTATCGAGATGTCGCCTTATGAGATCCTTGAGGGAAGATAATGTCGATCTCCCTTATGTTAGGATGAAGTTATAGAGCGCAAGATGCTCGGACCCGCAGTAGTCCAAAGGACCAAGGATATGATAGATCTAATCAGAGGACGGCTGGTAGTAGCCCAAGATGGACATGATAAGTATGTTGATTTAACACGAAAGGATAAAGAGTATGAAATAGGGGACCTAGTAATGTTATAGGTATCCCTTGGAAAGGATTGATGAGGTTCGGAAAGAAAGGAAAGCTAAGTCTACAATTTGTTGGACCCTTGGATATATTAAGACAGTTTGGGAAGTTAGCATATGAGCTAGCCCTAACCCAGAACATGTAGCGAGTCATAACGCGTTTCACGTATCAATGTTAAGGAAGTGTAATTCAGATGCCAGATAAATAGAGGCATATGAGCGCATAGATATGCAACCCGACGTAACCTATATGGAGCAACCAGGAAGGGTTATAGAGTGAAAAGGAACAAGTGCTTAGGAGAAGGATTATCAAACTAGGCAGAGTTTGGTGGTAGAACCACAATGTGGGAAAATTGACTCGAGAGTTAGAAAGTGTAATGCTAAGCAAGTATCCCCATTTGTTTTCTATCTGATTCCGGGACGGAATCCTTTTAAGGAGGGGAGACTGTAATAACCCCAATTTTGGAGAAATTTTGAAACCCTTATGAATAGTGTTTTTGCTGAACGAGAAAACCTTTTCATGCCACACTATGTAGGGGTTCTGTTATTGATCTTATGAGATATTATTAGTACCCTATGTGGTATATAAGTGTATGTAAAGATCGTCAGAATCCAATTCCGAACACTTTGATTTTTCCCGGAAATCCACAAGATACGGAGAGAATGAATATAAGGTAACAGGATAAAAAGGATTTAAATTAAAGGATTATAAGAGAGGATCATAGAAGGAATACAATATATTGAGAAAGGTTAAGGGAACCTAAGTAATAAGATCCCGGGTATGATCCCTCAAACGATAAACGAGAACGAAAGATAAGCGAACCATAAAACAAATAAGTGACCAAGAGACAAGCTTGTACAAGAAGCCAGGGACTGTGACATCATCAAACCACAAGGTGTGGACAAGTGGGAGCATTATGACATGTTCAAGGTGACATAGGCATGACAAAAAAGGAAGGAGATGTGGTGACTTTTTAACCACACAAAATCAAGGGCAACTAGGTAATTTACTAAATCAAACACAAAACAAGCAACCAAGCCAAGCAAAATCATTTTTCATCAAAATCAAAAAGCAACCAAGGCATGGTTCATCTTTGCTCTCGGCTTTTTTACTATTCAAAAGAGCAAGAAATTCAAAATCAAAGATCCAAGCTTCCTAAATTGGTGAGTTAATTCCCTAATCATCTTCATGCTTAGTTAGGGCTATATCATGAGTTTAAGCCATCAATTCCTTCTCAATCTTCTTCATTTAATCAAAGAAGAAGACTATGAATAGTGTTTTCAAGTTTTTAACTTGAAGTTTTTCTTGTTTTTCTTGAAGATCCAAGCTTTCCTAAGACTTCTCAAAGCTTCTTAAGGCTTCCTAGCTCCTTCCACCACTTCAAGGAAGGTATACCATCTCCAAACCCTAGGTTCCTATATATTATAAGATGATTTTGATTAGTAGGATGATATTGTAGCTTGTTGTTGTGATTAGAGTTTGGGATTTGAAATGGTAGTGAAATGGAATGGTAAATGTTGAGGTTTTGATGAAAAGAACTTAAGTATGGTTAAATTAAGCTTAGGCATAAGTATAAATGATTAAATTGAATTGGTTGGGGTTGTTATGATGTGATAAGGATGGATGTTGGTTGTATGTTGGATTTGAGGTTGAATTGGGAGGGTTTTGAATGGTTTAAAATATTGGAAATCGCGTAAACATAGCCGTCGTAACGTCCGATTTTCTTTGGACTGTTTTTGTGCATAGCATTAGGACCCGAGAACCCCCTGCTAGATTATGACCACTGCCATGTTTAGATAGCTCATGTTACGAGCTTCGTTTTGATATGTAGTACGTTCGATTCCGATGCACGGTTTAGGAGAAACGACCGTTTCAAGTAACGGCGTTTCGCGAACGAAACTTTTTCCCTCGCCTTACTTTGAAACATAGGTTAAAGACCAAAAAGGGTTAATTAATGTATGAAACATTTATGGTAAGTGTGTTAGGCAGTTGGTAAGACACTCACGAAGGAATCGCTTTAAAACTCGTAAAGGTTAAATTATTAAAAATGGTGGAGCCGAGGGTACCCGAGTGACTTAAGCGAATCAGTGAGCGCAAAACAAGCGTTAGAGTCTAAGTTAGTTAAAGTATAGATTTACAAGTGATTTTGGTTTAATTCCAACTTACTTGTTGTTTATAGGTTACCAGACTCGTCCCGAGCCTTTTTTCACCCCAAGTCGCTCAGGCAAGTTTTCTACCCGTTATAACTGTTGTTGTGATGAATATATGTATTTGCATTATCTTGCGATAGATGCATGTTGGTTAATTAGCAAATGATGCAATATATTGAAGCATGCTGCTATGGTATATATATATGCATGCCTGTTTCGCATTCTTTCCATATATATCTGTTGATTCAGTTGATAATACCTATGCTAGAGGATAGCGGTAATTTGCGTATACCCTTAGTATAGGGACCCAAAGGTGGAAATATTTTCTAAAACCCGGAGTCGAGGATCCCGAGTAGATCTTGTATATATGGATATATATATATATATACTTATATATATATATATATGGTCATAGTTTTCAAAACTATTAATCGAATAAGGTTTATTCGATTACTTTAACTTTATTTTATTATTGAATATTATTTCGAATATTATTCGAAGGCGTATGACTCCTTTATATTAAATGAATATTATTTGAATATTCATTCGAGGGCTTATGACTCTTTTATATTATTAAATGAATATTATTTGAATATTCATTCGAGGGCTTATGACTCTTTTATATTATTAAATGAATATTATTTGAATATTCATTCGAGGGCTTATGACTCTTTTATATTATTTAATGAATATTATTTGAATATTCATTCGAGGGCTTATGACTCTTTTATATTATTTAATGAATATTATTTGAATATTCATTCGAGGGCTTATGACTCTTTTATATTATTTATTGAATATTATTTGAATATTCATTCGAGGGCTTATGACTCAGTTTATATTATTTAATGAATATTATTTGAATATTCATTTGAAGATCTATGACTCCGATTATTTGCTGAGTTATATTCTTTATTTTATTAAAGAATAAGGTGTCAATAATCAAACTTATTTTCGATTATTCAAATAAAGATAGTACTTTCATATAAGTATATCTTTGGTTATTTAATACTCGTTTCAAGTATAAGTTTTAATACTTCTACTTCAATTATTTTTATAAAGATTATTCTTTATGGGAATATTATTTAAATAATAATATTCAGTCATTTTCTAAATATTCTGGGGACTGATTTACTTCATTAAATCAGCTTTACTCCAAACACTCTATAAAGTGTTTTCGAGTCTTCAAAATGATTTTTAAAAGTTAGAGCGGATCCCAAAACTCATTTTTATATTTAAGATCTTCCTTTTTAAGGGGATTTAAATACTCGCTTAAAACCTGAGGGATCCGGCTCGGTGGTGTATTTTATATTCGCAACAAGGTTGCAGTTTTGGTAAATGAATTGATTACTTACCCAACGTTCGGGAAGTAAGTCCATCTATTGAGTCGGCATAAGCAACATGGGCTCAGTGGGCGTCCATGATAGTGTAAGTGGCTCAGTAGGAGTCCATCAAATGCATAAGTGGCTGAGTGGCAGTCCAGCATAAGGTCCTATTGAGACCAGGGTGATGACCAGTGGGGAATTCGTCCATCTACTAGTAGAAAAGGTTACTTATGGGTATATTTGCCTGATCAGCAAGATATCTGGTTTATGCCAAAATTCTTTTCCTTTCCAAATTTATTGGATATTGCAACTCTGTTCATACTTTACATGACAGAGGTTTTCAGGAAATTGTATAAAGAAGATGTATATGTGGATATATATATATATCAGAACTTAATGAAGTATATCATGACTTCATTTCCTTTAATAATATTTCAAAGATTTAATCTATTCAAATCTTATTTTGTAGTCTCATCTATGTGATGAACTGTTGAAAACCCTTTACACTTTGAACAGTGGTAGTTCAAGTAGCTTTATAGATGATATAAGTGTAGTGAAGTATTTGGTAACTTCATTCCTTGTTTTTACTTATATCTAGTAAGTAATTATCTTACACTTGATAAAAGATTTTAGTAAGTATCCATTTAGATACTTATATTATTGTTATCACTATATATTATCTTGCGAGCTGTAAGGCTCACTCTTGCTTTATTTCTTCATCACACAACAACAGTTAGGAAAGATGGCCAGACTCCAGCAGACCCAGCGCAAGCGCGTGGGAAGCGTCCCGCGTCTTCCCGATGATGTTGTAGCTGCTATAGCTGCAGAGGTAGATCTATTGTAGATCAGACCATCTACTTTTGAGAATCAATTATGTATAATTATAACTTGTGGCAGATAATGGCAATTAACTGTAAATTTATCAAGTAATCGTTTTGGGTTGTAATAACTTTTAAATTGTGGACTCAAAGACTTGTACTTATTTCAATTTCATCTCTGAGACTATAACGGGTTGTGGTGTGTGTTAGTGTGGGGTCACAGCATAAGGTTATTATTATTAATTAAGTGAAGTGATATTGTGGAAAGAAAGACCGTGATAACCCGGATCCCCGACCCCGGATCTGGGGGTGTTACATCAATAGATAAGTATAAGGCTAGGCTAGTTGCTAAGGGCTTTAGGCAAAGAGAAGGAATTGACTATTTTGATACATACTCTCCTGTTGCTAGAATGACAACAATCAGATTGCTTATTGCATTGGCTTCCGTACATGGTCTTATCATCCATCAGATGGATGTAAAGACAACTTTTCTTCATGGTGACCTTGAAGAAGAGATTTATATGGATCAGCCTGAGGGATTTGTTGCTTCTGGTAACGAGAGGAAAGTATGTAAGATAGTCAAATCCATTTATGGCCTAAAACAAGCTCCTATAGACTGGCACAAGAAGTTTGATGAAACTGTTTTGAGCTTTGAGTTTTTAGTTAATGAAAGTGACAAGTGCGTCTACTATAAGGTTAGAGGAAATGAATGTGTGATTGTGTGCCTATATGTGGATGATATTTTGTTGTTTGGAACCAATATTGAGATTATTAACGAGATAAAGAGTTTCTTAAAAAGGCATTTTGAGATGAAGGATATGGGCGAAGCTAGTGTGATTCTTGGGATCAAGTTGACTCGATCAACCGATGGAATAACCTTGACACAATCTCATTATATAGAGAAATCTATACTTGAGAAGTATGGTTATTCAAATTGTAGAATCGCTTGTACTCCATTCGATCCTAAAGTTGGCCTTATCAAGAATAGTTCAGGTATTCCTGTGTCTCAGTTAAGGTATTCTCAGATTATTGGGAGTTTGCAATATCTTGCTAATGTGACTAGACCAGATATTTCTTATTCCGTATCTAAGTTAGCTAGATATACAAGCTGTCCAAACAAGACTCATTGGGAGGCACTGGATAGAGTTCTTAGATATCTCAAGGGAACAATTTCTCTTGGTTTGCATTACCGGAGATTTCCGGGGGTACTCGAGGGGTACAGTGATGCAAGTTGGATAGCTAAGAAATCCGGGTCCAATGGAGTGACTGGATATGTGTTTACCTTTGCGGGTGGAGCAGTGTCCTGGAAGTCTTCTAGACAGACTTTGATTACTCGGTCTACTTTTGAGGCTGAGTTGTGTGCACTTGATGCCACGGGGACGGAGGCTGAATGGTTACATGGACTCATGAGCATGTTACCTGTAGTAAGCAAGCCGCTTCCTGCCATTTCTGTTCATTATGATAGCCGTACAACTATCAACAAAGTCAGAAGTGTTAAGTATAATGCTAAAACAAAGAGACACATCCAAGTTAGGCTTAAGTCTATAAGGGGTCTTGTGTCTGACAGGATTATTGCTATAGAGTTCATAGGAACTCAGAATAATATAGCTGATCCGCTGACTAAAGGGCTTGAGCATGCTGTAGTCCTTAAGTCTAGGTTGGGGATGGGACTGATAACCCATCATAATTCATCAACAGCGGGAACCCAATACACCTGAGAGGAGATCCCTCGAAGTGTATTCAATGTGGTAATAACAAGCTGTAAGGATGAATTGGTAGTATCTCTACCATATACATTTAGATACTTATGTATCTAAGTCTATCCCCTGTAAACCTTTAGAGGTACTTAGACTGCTAGTTAGCAAGAGTTTTAAACAAACTCTGATTGTAACAGTTTTGGATCAGGATTTAATAAATTCTGATGGACCAAATACTGTGTCAGAATTTGTAAACTCTGAATGGGGTCAAGTCGAAAGACGAGATGTTAGCAGTACATCTTTGGAGATGCCCAGCTAAGCGAATGCAATTGTGTGGTCGCAATAAGAGGAAAGGGTTATTCCTTGAAGCATTCGACTAACAGGATCGAGACAAGACCATAATGTCTCTAAGCCGTAGATCTGACCATAGCCTTTGACTTGTCGTCGTCTTTGGAGTGTGGTTACACTTCACGGATAAAGATTCAAGGTGAAAGATTCCATCTATATCCGGTAGCCATCGAATTAGAGGACTTAGGAGGGTTCAAACCCGGGAGGGTACCGACTCTGAAAAGCAAGTCATGATAAAATCTGATATGCAATTCTGTATCGATTTGTGGGGGATTGTTAGAAAATGGAAAGTTTGAGGCATGTTTTAGACATGTTCTTGATGTAATTTCCTAAAACTAATTGTTGGAAGTAGTTCCTTGTTATGAGGACTTAAACTTTCATGTTTGGATCTAAGTCATTTTCTTAGTGTAATCCATAAAGAAATTGAGTTTAAGGTAGTAGCTTGAAATGTTTAATTAAAATATTTACTGACTTATTATATTGTTTTAATGTGAATATTGTATCCGTTGATGAACAGTGTGGATTATCCGTTGAAGTTCAATTTGGATTATCCGTTGATGCTCAATGTGGATTATCCGTTGAAGTTCAATTTTGATTATCCGTTGAAGTACAATTTGGATTATCCGTTGATGCACAATGTGGATTATCCGTTGATGCACAATGTGGATTATCCGTTGATGCACAATGTGGATTATCCATTGATGTACAATGTGGATTATCCATTGATGCACAAAATGGATTATCCATTGATGGAATTGCTGAGTGCATTATCCATTGATGCTAAGTGTAAATCCTGATGGGCTAAATCCTGATGCCGACTGTTACGTTTCTGAAAATATTCATTAAATGGAATTTAAGTCAGAATATTTATTTTAATTAATGTAATATATTCAGTTATGTTTTGGGATGTAATATATATACTGAACAAAACATTGTGGAATAGAGAGGTTGATTGACGTTGAAATATACATACGTAAAAACCCTAGCTATCATCTTCTTCCTCTTTTTCTCTCCTCCAAACTTATACAGATGAGCATAGATTTTTTGGCGACTGAGGTCTGATCGCTGTTTGTACATCGAGTTGCTGTGAACCGGTGTGCTGTTGCTGTTTTATCCTGGGAGGGTTATTGCGGTCTCTGAACACAGTAAGTGAGGGCAATAAACTCTTCAAGAACAGCCTCTTCCTCTCGAGGGATTGGTGACTCAGCTGTGATTGAAAGCTTCATTACGCTAAGCTTTCTTTCCCTTCTTAATTTTCTTTTACAGTTGCTGATTATATTTTATTTACGACCTTCGTGTTTTGTTTTCATTATTGGTACTATTGCCTTGTTCTTGTTATTGATTATATAACTGTCTCATTGTGTTAGTATAGTAGTTATATACTATTGTTGATACTTTCCCAACACATCCTTCCTCTCATAACCAAGAGTTCTCAAGTCTGAAACGATACCCCTCCTGAATCTGTCTCCAAATACTGATTTGTAAGAAAATACCAGAGTGGTCTGACGATGGTGCTATAAAATTTTGCACTCTATTTGTTGGGAAATTGTTTATCCACTACTCATTAACAAACACTCGAACGAGCTTCTCCTGAACCCATCTATCTGTTACCATGACCCTTTCTCATGTAAAAGGGAAGCCTTCCATAGGTAAATCGGACACCTCACAGTCAAACATGGTATCTCAAAATCCATTCAACAACCAATTTGGATGCTTGTGTCTCCTTTTTCTTTTCATTCTTTGGTAAAAAATCATTAAAATCCATTAAAATCGTCCATGGTAAAAAAGACTAAGATGCCAATAATCATAGTGAACTCCATGAATCTTTTTGTCTAGCTCTCTCTAGGTATCCATAAAAACAGGCCAGTCTCCACGGTGGTAAACCCTCCAAAGTGATTTTAGTGTCAATGCGATTTTGACAATAAAATTTAATTGTGATGCTATTTATTTTCTTCCAAAATAGAGTTAACCCGTCACCATGTCATGGTTCATATACAATTAACAGGCCTTTATATGACATTTTGGCCATAATACTTTCAATTCTAGAACCATGAATCATATTTTCCACTAGAAAAACAAACACGGGTATCTTTATTTGTACTAGGTCCAATAATACTTGAACTGTATAAGGATCACCCAAGCCTCTACAGTTCCAAAGTTCCAAAATAAGGTACTCATTGTGGCAGGCGGACCTGAAAGATAGGTCCCGCTAATGCCGTATTTTTTTGGTTTTGTTGAAATTAATCTTCCATTACTATATCCAGGCCTCTCCGAATTATCAAATAGTGCTTCACAAAACTTATCAAAGTGCCCTATTATTCCATAATAAAAACAGAACACTGGTAAATGTTTATATATAAACTTATTCGATACCCACCCTCCCCCATTTTTCTTAAGACGCAATTGGCTTCTTAGAGGGCGATGAACACCTATAGACACTTGGATTCTATGATAATTCTTCCACAACCCCTGGAAACTATATGGGTCTGAACCTAGGAAGGTCCCCATGTAGTTACCAATGGATTTCAAAATGAATTCTAAATTGAAATAAAAAGGAAGATCGAACCCATATGTATAACTTTGATAGTTTCACATTGGCTTACTATTCATCAACCTCTAGTTTCTTAATCAGCAAAACTTGTTTGTTAAACATCCACGGTCCATAAAAGAATTTAAAAAGGAACATATTCAGAAGACTTGTTGGTTCAATAAAAACCCATCTACTGGCCTCCATATAGATTATAAGAAACTTCCCACCAGGCAAAATTGTGTTATGCATTGCCACAAAATTGACTTTTCTATATGTTAAGAAACTTCCCACCAGGCAATGAGCATAATCAATACCTAGATTTTGTCCAGGTTCCTTATTCAATACAAGCCCCTCCTCCTCATCGATAACCGATAGATTTGTATATTCGGCATCACTAGACTTATCGCACGAAGAACTAGCCATAAGAACAAAATAAAAGGGAACTAGGATAAAGATTTCACTAGGGTATATGAGAAAGCCATTAAAATAAAACTCACTTTAATAGGACGAGACAGAGAAAAACACATTAATAGGAGGAGACTTTTCATGCATTGTTACTCATTAAACAAGTTATGTAATGACATTATTTAAATTATCCCCCGATAAAAAAGAAATACACTCTAATACACCTGTAATTCACTAATTTAAGTTGGAGAAATTTGAGGGACACATAATTGGGTATAGAATTCTCTACGGAATAATGTGACATGACTAGTAGGGGTGAGCAAAGTAGAAATGAAAAATTTAAACTGAGCCAAAAAATAGAAAAAGCTGTATAGAAAAAAAAACGAAACCGAAAAAATCTGAAAAAATTGGAAAAAATCGTAACCGAACCGAAATATCGGTTCGGTTTTGTTTTAGTATTAGCTTCCTAATCGAACCGAAAAATTGAACCGAAAATATATTATTTTATTAATTTTTAGCTATATATATGTAACATATTATACATATATACATATATAGTCTATCTGAATGTTCCAGTTCCACACAATTTTATGTTAAAAATATAACAATCCAAGCCCAAATAGTAAGTACTTACTATTGAATAAGATTGAAGCTGTATGTATAACTCAACAACACTGGTTTGGATAACTCAACATAGAACGAGGACTTGCAAATAAACTATGTTCCACTTGAATCAGTAAAGAAAGAAGATTTGGTATATACACATATGGTTTTGAGAATTATAGTGAAGAAGTCATCAATAGAAGTCCGGGCGAAGTTCATTAATATGTTCATGCATCGGAGTAATAAGGTTGAAGATATTCAAAGCAATTCTTAGGGTTAGTGTGAAGATCTCAAGGGTTCAAGTGAAGTTAATTGGAGATTATAGATAACTTAACAATGCAATGCAAAGATTATATTACGAAGGCCTCAGAGCGGAGTCGCCTGTGAACCAGGCCATTGTGCTAGGCTTCAGTGATCGGTGAAAGGAAACTAAGTATTATCACTAGAAAAATGGTTAAGTGAGGATATTGAAGCATAATGTCATATGAATAGTATGAAGACTCGAAGATCTGAAGATTGGATGAGGAACAACATAGAACACTACGAAGATCAAGCTTAAGGGTTCGATGACCAGAAGGCTTCAGTGGATCATAATTTCAAGAATATTTCTTATGATTCTTGTTGGCTCCAAGACTTAAAATGACAAGTAAACTATAGATTGAAGATGTTTACACCTCGGTCGCCATCAAGATCTCAAGGAATGCAAGTTTAAATGCTTGGTCGCCATGGTCCTTGGTTCAAGTATTCTTCCAGCTGCACCCTTGGCTCCTATTGAGTTCTAAGGCTTCAGGGATTGAATTTTACCAAGGCAAAGGCCTACATGTCGATATCTAGAGTATCTAGTTCAACATCTAGCTTCTGTATGAACTCAAGTCGACAGCTAAGCTTGAAAATAAGAAAAATTCTAAGGAAAAAGTTAGTCCTCTGCATGAACCTTGGCTCTAGTCGATTCCTAGCTTTCTCATTGGGTTCCTGTCGAGTTCTAAGCTTCCCTAGCAATTTAAGGTTGACATCTGACACAATTCTCTCTCCTGGTCGACATCTGAATTATATTGGTTGAGCTTGGTCAATATCTGACTCAGATTGGATGGCTCATGTCACCTTGAAAGCTTCCAGGAATACGTTTATCGATGACTAGGGTGATGTCATATTTCTAGTCGGCATCTAGCATATTAAAAAGAAGTTTATTGACATCTGAATATGATTGGATCTTGCAAATTCAGATGAATGAATGAGAAGAGGCCACATCAGTCTTTCCCCTTGTCCAAGCTAGTATCAGATCTGCAGCCTATATAATAATCAAATCAGTAGCTAAAAATTAGTATTTTTTTTCAACAGCTTAACTAAATTTTGCAGGATTTACTTCTTGGAGAATAGTTTGATTCGATTTATTGATTTTTATAAAGAGAAGTGCTACCCATTTTTAGTCTTACCATAAAGTCTTACATTCTTGTAAACACTCATTAAATCTAACACTTATCGCTTGTATTGATTTTCCTTGATAAAAGTTTTATCTTTTTAGAGTGATAGGAATCATTGGATATTGTATTCATTGTGTGTAGACAAACCCTCATGGTTATTCTTCTTAAAATAAGAATTTAACCCCAAAAATCTTGTTTAGTCATTTTGATTTTGATTCCACTGCTATAACTTGATAAAAATGATTAAATTACATTCACCCATATAATTGGACTTTGGACCCAACAATTGGTATCAGATCCAGGTTAATCGATATACAGATTAAATCCGTTAGATTGACAAGTTTTGTGTTGATTTTTGTTGTACGAAGACTGAGAGTGCTTTTGTTGGTGTAGATCTAATGTTCAGATTGTCGGTTTGACTTGATTGGATTTTGGTATTGTTGACTGATTGGGTAGTTTAATATTAAAACTACATATTGTAAAATTCTCTTAGGTCTGAAAATATGAGTGGTCGGAAAGTTAGCAGTATTAAGGCTCATCAGTTCGATAAATTGCAGTATAATCTATGGAAGAAAAAAAATGTTTTTATATATTCGGGCTTCAAATCAAGAATATATGAACATCTTAAGGAATGGAAGGCATGCGACTACGAAGGAACATCCAACTATTACCGGAACTCAATATATATGTCCTGAAGCTGAATGGACTACAAAAAATAAAAAATTAATTGGATAGGATGAAGGCCTACAACTTATTTTGGCGGATTATATGGATGAATATATGAGTCACGAAATTATAGCATGTGAGACTACTAAGCATATGTGTAAAACCATAGAACTTTTGATGGAAGGAACTGAAGATGTCAGGCAAAATTGATTGATTTCTTGACTTCACAATATAAGGCATTTAAATCTCTACCAGGAGAAAGTATAACCCAAGTTTTTGAAAGGCTAAATAAATTATTGAATGAGCTGGGTAAACATGGTAAGAATTATCCTCAAAGACAAGTCAACGGGAAGTTCATGCTGACCTTGCCTCACCATTTAGATAATAAAGCTTCATTTGTTCGTGAGCGTGCTGACTTTGAGAACATGACACTTAAGAAGGTGTACGGTAAGATGAAAACACATGAGATGGAGCAATACTAAAAGAAAAATCATTTATGATGCTGGTACAGTTGATAGCAAGAATTCTAAATTGCTTAAGACCACTATGCTTGTTGCTAGTGACTACAAAGAGCTAGACACACCTGATGCAAAGCCAAAGTCAAAAAAAGAAATGCTATTTGAAGCTGATATGGATGATGGAAGCCTCTATGGTAATCCAAGTGACTATTATGCCACTGAAGAGCTGCAGAGTATGGAAGATCCCACTATGGCCAACCTTGCAAGGATATTTAGCAAGATCAGGTTTAGAAGGAAGCAAGGCCTTAAAGGTTTTGGAAGCAATGATCATGGGCAAAGGTAAAATTTATCTTTAGGTTCTGTCTACAAGACAAGGATGGTTGACATAATCAGGTTCAGATGCTACAATTGTGATGAGGTTGAACACATTGCCACTGAATGCAGAAAGTCACAAAAAGCTAAGGAAAAAGGAAAGGTTCATTAGAAAAAAGGATTATGGCAGCTCAAAGAAGTATCCAGTGAAATGTTACATCGTTGAAGGAAAAGTTGGGATGATATTGATGATGAAGAAGAGCAATTTGGAAATCTAGCACTGATGGTAGAATCCTCCTCATAGGTACAATTTTCAAATGTTCGTGATTTACCTGCTAAAAATCAATGTGAGAAAGAACACTGTTGTTTTTACACAGACCTTCCTAGCGTATTCTAATGCAGTTTCTTATGAAAATCTTAAGGTTTAGTGCAAAATCATGGAATATGTTAGGCAATATGAAGCCTTAAGAGATGTCTATAGAAACTATTGTACTACACTAAGATGCATTAGGGCTACTGTAGTTGACTTAGAAGAAGAACTAAAGAAGCTTCAAATAGAAAATGATAAGTTAGTTCGTGATCATGTCATTATGAAAAATCTTAAGTAAAATAATCATTATCTAGAACTTAAGATCAAGAAGCATGTTGAGACTAAGCTTAAACTTAATAGTAAGATTATAGAACTTGATACTAAATTGCATACTTTTATTGATTCTGCTATCTTGCTAAGAAGCTTATAGCTAACCAAGTAGTTAATGAAAAGGTGGGGATATGCTTGGACTATGATGAACTTATAAAGTCTTCTAAGAAACATGTAGTTGAGCTTGAGCCTATTCAAAAGGTTATGAATCCCCCTAGTACACCCCATGTTCTTAAGAATGCAAAAATGCCATTTTCTAAGAAAGCTATTGTTAGTCCCAAAGTATCATAAAAAGGGGGTTGAATACGATACCTACGATTTCTTTCGAATCGTTTCCAGTTCTTCGTTAAATGTACGAAATCGAGAAGCATAAAACAATTCAACTAATATATTGTTTAATTAATATAAACCTTGAGGTTGCTACACTCCAATAGATTTAGATTAGATACAATAAATTCAGCAGCATAAGTGTAAAGATACAAGCTCTTTTAAAATTAATAGCTTTAATGGAGCTCTCATATTTGTTGTAGTTGGTTACTGGTGAAGATAATGAGCAAAATTAATTCCTTCTGCTCCTTTTGTGTACATTTCACAAATTTCCATTATGTGGCTTAATTACAGCCACATTAATCAATTTGTGCTCCTAGCAATAAATTAACCAAGGCATTGGTGGCGCCTAGAGCGAATACCGATTTGGTCAAAATCTTTAAGCTATCAAGTGGTGCCTAAAGTGGTCAAGGAGGGCTTCCTTAGTTTTTGTAGCAAGTGGCTCCTAGAGTGTAATAACCCCAAATTTTATAATCTGATGAATAGTTACTTGTACTGATTTTGTTGATTAATAAAAAATTTCAGAACACCCTATATAGATATTCTGTTATGGTTATTCTGAGATCATATTAGTACTCCATAATATAAATGAGTGTATATAAAGGCCGTCAGAATTCGAATTCAAATTCGAATACTTTGATTTTTCCCGAAAATCCACCAGATATCGAAATAATTAAGTATAAGGTAACATGATTAAAAGGAATTTAATTCAAGGATTTTAATTTAGGATCATTAAAGGAGTATAAAATATTAAGAAAAGTTCAGGGAAGCCCGAGTAATAAGATCCCGTATATGATCCCTCAAACGATTAACACAAACGAGAGTTAAGCGAACCGTAAAACAAATAAGCGACCAAGGTTCAAGCTTATGCAAATAAAAATGAGATTAAACAAACAATTAAGTACTAATCAAGAGAATTATAGCAAGATGATGTCATCAAGTCACAAGGAACTGACAAGTGGTAAGGAGGTGACACAGAAATGATGATGTTATAAAAGAAGAAGATATTTGTGCAAGGATTAATTGTGGCCAAGTGATTTAACCTTGATTTAAGTTAAGATTAATATTAACCAAGGCCTAAATCACCACACAAATAACAAGGCAAGAAATCAAGAATCATTCTCTTTCCCCCTTGTTCTTCAAGCTCTCGGCTTTTCTCAAAAAGCAAGAAACAAAAATTCCGAAGTCAATCTCCACTTCATGTTATTATGCAAGGTAATTATCTAAGCTTCTCCATGGTTAGTTATAGACCTTTTAAAAGTTTAAGCCTTTAATTCCATTCCAATCATTTCTAGTAAATCATCAAAAGTGATGATGAATAGTACTTTCCGAGAACTAACTTTCTTGATCTTGTTTTCTTGGATGATTCAAGATAAAGTAAGGCTATAAAAGGATCATACAAGGCTTAATAGCTACACATACACTGTAAGGAAGGTATAATCTCTAGAACCCTAGCCTTTACTTGTAGTTTTAATGGGTTTTATAGATGAGTTAGTGATGAGAATCAAGATCTATGTATGTTTAGGTAGTTATGATTGTTTATTGATGGTTGTTGTTGGTTGATCTTTGTTAGTGCTTCAAATAAGTTGATGATCTTGAAACGTTTTGACTTGGCTTAGTAGTGTTAAGTGAGGTCTAGTGTTTTTGGTGATGTGTTGATGATTTGGTATGGAATTGGTATTGTAGAAGTTTGGAAATCATGTAAACATAGCCGTCGTAATGCCCATTTCCCTATAGACTATTATTGTGCTTAACTTTCATAACAGAATACCCACTTTCATAAAATCAACATTGCAATTATTAGATAGTTTATGCTTTAATCTTCGTTTTGATATATGGTTCTCTTAGATCCGATTTACGGTTTAGGAGAAACGACCGCTTGAAGTAACAGCGTTTCGCGAAGGAATACTTACCCCTCGCAAAACTGTCAGATCACGTTTGAGGCCCTTAAAAGACTAATCGGATCATGAAACATTTATAAATGGATTAGACAGTTGGTAAAGTCCTTGCGAAAGAGTCTCCTTAAAATGTTTAACGGTTAATTTTATATAAATGGTGGAGCCGAGGGTACGCGAGCGACTAGCATAAAACTTAAAGCGTAGAAGCGAACGTTCGGGTATGAATGAATAAAGTCCAGTTTCTTAAGCGATTGAGGATTAATACGTCTTATGTGTTGTTTATAGGTTACTAGACTCATCCCAGACCTATTTCCATCCCAGATCGATCAGGAAAATATTCTACACGTATAACTGTTGTTGTGATGATATATATATATATATATGCATTATCTTGAGATAAGTGCATGAGTATTGTTAGCAAATCTTGCGATGTATTGTTGCATGTATATTTTGGGACGCATGTTGATATGATATATATATATATATTTATATGCATGCATATTTCAAAATCTTTATATTTCATTGTCAATTCAATTTCTTATAAGCTGCATAATACCTATGCTAGAGATAAACGGTAATTGCGATATAGGGGACCCAAACTTGAACATTTTTCTAAACCGGGAGGTGATGCTCCCAAGTATATAATATATATAGTTTTCTAAAACTATTAATCGAATAAGGTATATTCGATAGTTTTGAATAATGATAAACCATTTTTTTCGATTATTTAAATAAAGATTTTACTTTCGTATAAGTATATCTTTCGGTAATAATTATTCGTTTCAAGTATTAATTTCAAAACTTTAACTTCATTTATTTTTATAAAAGTTATTCTTTATTGGAATAATATTTAAAGAATAATATTCAGATATTCTTCTAATATTTTGAAACTGAATTATTTTATTAAATCATCCTTAGCCCAAACATTTTCAAACAAAATGTTTTCGGGTCTTCAAAATGATTTTAAAAGTTAGAGCGGATCCCAAAACTTGTTTTCAAATTTAAGATCTTCCTTTAAAAGGGGATTTAAAAACTCGCTCAAAAATCTGAGGGATCCGGCTCCGTGATGTATTTTATATTCGCAACGAGGTTGTTGTTTTGATAAAAGAAAGTGTTGGTTACTTGCCCACATTCGGGGAGTAGTTGTATATATATTGTACCTATCAATGAGCTATTATACGCTCGGAGAATGTCGATTAAATACGGATTCTGATTATAAGGATATGGTCTTCAAGGAATTGGAATGGTCTGGCACATTATGTGCCAAAATAAGTGTAAGAGGCTATGGGGCAGTCTAACAAAGTGTAAGAGGCTGTGGGACAGTCCATCAAAGCGTAGGAGGATGTGGGACAGTCTAGCATAATGCCCTCATTTGGTCAGGATGATGACTCAAAAGGAATTCATCCTTCTACTAGTAAAAAATTCTAGAGAATGATGCATTGCCTGATTAGCAAAGGTATCTCGTTATTCCAGTGGTTTCCTTCTCCCAAATGTATTTGAACAAAGCTTGTGTTTACTTTCACACATAGGTTCTAAAGAGTTTTTTCTCTAAATGATGTTTTGAAAATGAAGTATCTCGGTAACTTCTTCATTTAAATGATATTTCAAAGATTGATCTTATACAAGCTTTATCTTGTAACCTCATCTATATGATAAACTTTTAAAAACTTATTATACTTTAAACATTGGTAGTTCAAGTAGTTTTTCTAAAAAGATATAAACATATTGGAGTATTTTTGTAACTCCATCTTCTAAGTCTTATATCCATTAAGTATTTATCTTACACTTGATAAAGATTTTCAATAAGTTATCGATTCAGATACTTGCATTATTGATTAAACTATATATTATCTTGAGAGCTGTATTGCTCACTCTTGCTTCATTTCTTCATCACCCAACAACATTTAGGAAGGATGGACACTCTCAAGAAGACTCACCAAAAGATATGGGAAGTGCCACACATCTTCCCACTGATATCCTAGTCACCATTGCTGCACAGGATTAATTAACTATAGTTTAGGCGGTCAACTTTTGGGGAAATCAACTTATGTATAATTATGACTTATGTTGGATTATGGAAAAGAACTGTAACTTTATTAAGTAATCATTTTAGGTTGTAATAACTTTTAAATTATGGATTCAATGACAATTACCTATTTCAGTTTCATCTCTGAGACTATAACGTGTTGTGGCGTGAGTATTACTGTGGGTCACATTGTATAGTCGTAACGACCCGAATCCCCGACCCCAGATTTGGGGGTGTTAAAGAAATGGTATCAGAGCTAAGCGTTATAAACCTCAGAGATGATGCAATGATATAATAATAAATTCCCAAAGATAAGAAGAACCCTTGCCAAGTTCATAGTCGGACTACCTAACGTAGTACTGACAGTTAAAACCCTTACGAGAACCCTTATAAATATCAAGATAGTAACATAGTTCGTTATCGTATAAGGTAGCGGGGCACCGAACACTGAGGTCGAGGAGCAACAGTGCAATGATGTTTTATTACATATTGGAGATCAGATTGTGGATCCGATGGAGTACCCTAACGAGGGACCGAATGAGATTTATATTGAGAATGTAACGGTTGAGGATGTTATCCTAGAAGGGATTGTTGCTCAAGGGGATCCCGTGGAGGATCCTGACAAGATGAAAGAAATGATTGCTGAGGAATTGATGACCGTAGTCAGGGTGACTACCGGAGCTAGGATGGCCGCAAGGGCGGCTCTAGAGGATGGAGACTTATCGAGGGCACAGCCGATAGTGAGGGAAGATGGAGTGGGGCCTTCCATGGCACCAATTATACCAGTATCATACCATCTTTAGAAAATTCCTGTAGACATCCATGAGGTTCCACCAGTTCCTGTTCCCTCCCCTGTATAGAGTCCAACACCTACTGAGGAAATGCCTTATTTATCTTCTGCACCATTGTCACCTGATACTGTGCTTGGTTATCCAGTTGGATCTCCTGGGTCTGCACCCCATGGACTGCTAGATGCAAACGTTCAGGCTTCTCTTATCGCCGATTATTACATGACTTTGGGTAGCCTGTCTGAGGCATGTAATGTTAGAAGTGAGTTGTTGGATCGACTTACGGCACCGAGGAGTGAGGGAGGGGTACTTCTGGCAGGTGTAATAACCCCAATTTTTGGAATTTTTGAAACCCTGATGAATAGTAACTTTTGCTGATGATGTTGATTAAGGAAAATTATCAGACCACACTATATAGGAGTACTGTTATGGAAATTCTAAGATCGTATTAGTATTCTATAAACTAAATAAGTGTATGTAAAGATCGTCAGAATCCAAATTCGAACACTTTGATTTTTTTACCGAAAATCCACCAGATACCGAAAGAATTGAGTATAAGGTAACATGATTAAAAGGATTTAAATTCAAGGATTATAAGAGAGGATCATAAAAGGAATATAAAATATTGAGAAAGGTTTAGGGGAACCCAAGTAATAAGATCCTGGATATGATCCCTCAAACGACGAACGAGAACGAAAGTTAAGCGAACCGTAAAACAAATAAGCGACCAAGAGACAAGCTTGTACAAGAAGCCAAGGATTGTGACATCATCACACTACAAAGAGAAAACATGTGGCAATAGGATGACACAAGCATGGTGAGATAAGCATGACAAGGAGAAGTGTTTTGTTGGATGATTCTAGGCCAAGTAAAAGTTACCATGGTAAATTCCATGTAACCAAGCTAAACACCACACAAAAATACCAAGCAAGCAAACAATTCATTTTCTCTCTTCTCTTCATGAAGCTCTCGGCCCTTTCCCTTTTTCAAAGAAGAAAAATTGCAAAATTCAAGCTTCACTCCATAAACAAATCCAAGGTAATTTCCTTAACTTCTTGATGATTAGATAAGCATATCCTAGAAGTTTAAGCTTCCAATTCTTCATGAATCTCTTCCAATAATTCAAGGAAGAAGATGCTGAATAGTAACTTTCAAAAAAAATAACTTTAGTTTTCTTGAATTTTTATGAAAGTTTAAGGTTATACAAGTAAGGATCAAGGTTCTTTTAGGCATTCAAAGCTCTTGTGTTGTGTTAAGAAGCTTCAAGAAGGTATAAACTCCAAACCCTATCTTTAGTTTTGAGTATTTAGGAATGGTTATGATTGATATAGTATATGAGAAGCATGATGCTTGCTTGTTTAAAGTTTGGTTGAGTTTGTAGAGATTTTGATGGTTGAATCTTGGTTATTAGTTAATGAACCTTAGTATGGTTAATAGCTTTTGTTATGATTGAATGAGTTGGATAAAACATGAAGTAATGGACTGATGTAGTGATTTTTGGAGGGATTTTGGTTGTAATGTTGATTGTGGGTTGATTTGTGGATTGATTGGAGTAGTTTAAAATTTGGTAATCGCGTAAACATAGCCGTCGTAATGCCCGATTTACCTTAGACTGTTTTAGTTCTTAACTTCAGGACCCGTGAACTCACTGTAAGATTCTGACCATTGCCATGTTTAGATAGTTCATGTTACGAGCTTCGTTTTGATATGTGGTTTGCTTGAATCCGATGTACGGTTTAGGAGAAACGACCATTTTAAGTAACAGCGTTTCGCGAACGAACCATTACCCCTCGCCTTACTTTGAAATCTTGGTTAAGGCCCTTAAATGACTAATTGGAGTATGAAACAATTGTGTAAAGTGGATTAGGCAGTTGGTAGGGTACTCGCGAAAGAATCGCCTTAAAATTTTTAATGGTTAAATTATTAAAAATGGTGGAGCCGAGGGTACTTGAACGACTTATGTGATTCGTTAAGCGTAAGAAGTGACCATAAGTGAACGTTAGGGTTCAATTGGTTAAAGTCTAGTTTCTTAAGCGACCGGGGTTTAATTCTGACTTATATTGTTGTTCATAGGTTATCGGACCCACTCTAAGGTTAAGTCTATCCGGGAACACTCAGGCAAGTTTTCTACCCGTTATACTGTTGTTGTGATGTAAATATATGTATATGCATTATCTTGTGATAAGTGCATGATTGTTATTAGCAAATTTTATGATATATTGGAGCATGCTGATATGGTACATATGCAGGTCTGTTTCGTAATCTTGATATCTAATTGTTGATTCAAATGCTTATAAGTTGCATAATACCTATGCTAGAGATAAGCAGTAGTTGCGTATACCCTTAGTATAGGGGACCCAAAGGTGAATATTTTCTAAACCAGGAGTCGATGTTCCCGAGTATATTATATATATATATATATATATATATATATATATATATATATATATATTTATATATATATTTATATATATATATATAGTTTTCAAAACTATTAATCGAATAAGGTTTATTTGATAACTTTATTTTATTTAATGAATATTATTTTCAATATTCATTCGAGGACTTATGACTCCGCTTATTTTATTTAATGAACATTATTTTGAATATTCATTCGAGGACTTATGACTCCGCTTATTTTATTTAATGAATATTATTTTGAATATTCATTCGAGGACTTATGACTCCGCTTATTTTATTAAATAATATTTTTTATTTTATTAAAGAATAATGTTTCGATAATCAAACTTATTTTCGATAATTCAAATAAAGATCGTACTTTCGTATGAGTTTTAAAAGTTCTACTTCAATTACTTTTATAAAGATTATTCTTTATGGGAATATTATTTAAATAATAATATTAAGATATTTTCTAATATACTGGGACTGATTTATTTTATTAAATCAGCATTACTCCAAACATTCTTAAAAATATTTTCGAGTCTTCAAAATGATTTTTAAAAGTTAGGACGGATCCCAAAACTCATTTTTATATTTAAGATCCTCCTTTCGAAGGGAATTTAAATACTCGCTTCAAAACCTGAGGGATCCGGCTCTGTGGTGTATTTTACATTCGCAACGAGGTTGAGGTTTTGAGAAAACAGTTTGATTACTTGCCCAATGTTCGGGAAGTAAGCCCATCTAATTGAATCGGCATAAGGGACAGGCCGGGGTACTGTCT
The DNA here is from genome assembly GCF_009905375.1 of Apium graveolens. NCBI lineage: Eukaryota > Viridiplantae > Streptophyta > Magnoliopsida > Apiales > Apiaceae > Apium > Apium graveolens. The sequence goes on from NC_133648.1 coordinate 224,763,389, forward strand.
ATCAAAGTGTAAGTGGCTGGGTGGCAGTCCATCAACGCGTAAGAGGCCGGGTGGCGGTCCAGCACAAGGTCCTAATGCGGCCAGGGTGATGACCGGTGGGGGATTCATCCATCTACTAGTAGAAAAGGTTACTTATTGGTATCTTTGCCTGATCAGCAAGATATCAGGTTTATGCCAAGGTTTTCTCCTTTCCAAATTCATTGGATATTACAACTCTGTTTATAATTTTCATAACAGAGGTTTTCAATGAGTGTATGAAATGTATATATATAGGTGTATATATATATATATCGGGACTTAATGAAGTATCTCATAACTTCATTAATTATAATGATATTCCAAGGATTGAATCTATTCAAATCTTATCTTGTAGTCTCATCTATGTGATGAACTTTTGAAACGGATTATACCTTGAACGGTGGTAGTTCAAGTAGTATTCGGAAAATATATAAGTATATTGGAGTATCTCGTAACTTCACCTTTTCAACTTATATCTGGTTAATGATTATCTTGTGCATGACAAAGATTTTCAGAAAAACGTTGAGACAAGGTTAGATATATGAGATCACCTTGCAACGATATTTTTTTATATACAGTTATAAACTGGAACTCTGTGTATATTATACATGGCAGAGGATTTCAAGATTTTGAAAAGTATATATACATATATACTAAATATTTTGCAACTTGGTCGCATTAAGAGATCGAACTTCGTTCATTTGTTTTTGACCAAGACTTTCATGAGTGCTATAAGAATGCTCATATATTGTAAATTATTATACATATTATTTTGGTGGGCTTGTTGCTCACCCTTACTTTCTTCTTTCATCACACAACAACAGATAGACAAGATGAACAAGATCAAGCTCTCAATTCGTGAGCGGTTAGGAAACATTCCGCAGTTTCCTGTAGGCGTTGATGTCGTTGTAGCTGAGGTAGGAACTACCAATAGGCTAGGCTTTCAACTTTTGATGTGCCAGACTTATGTACATTTATGAATTGTAATAATGGCAAAGAATATGTAAATTTATTCAGAAACCCTTTTGAGGTGTAATAACTTATAATTATGGAATAAAATGACTTGTGTTATTTTTGGATATTCATCTCCGAGACTATAACTTGTGGTGTGTGTGTATATTGTGGGGTCATAGTACGCCGTAGTTGGTTGATTATTAAGATTAAGTATTATTAAGGGAAATGGAACTCGTGACAACCCGGATCCCCGACCCCGGATTTGGGGGTGTTATAGCAGGCTTAGTCTATAGCATGGATAGGATTGAGGATACCACCCGAATTTCATCTAGAGGCCATCTTGAGGGTCAGATTGATCCAGCTCTACTTGTGACTATCCTAGACCTCATCACCTCTTTGATGGAGAAGGTTAGGAATGACGTTCGTGCCCACATTCCTTGATGCAGAGTAGTGTGCAGAGTCAAAGCGATTAGACAAGGATTTTCAATCAGCACCACTTTTGGAGGATTAGCCTAGTTATGAATGATTAGTATAGATTGACTAGATGATTATCTGCAGTAGTACTTTTGGGATAGATCAGATATGATGATGTAATTCTCTTCCCTGTGTTTAGTTTTCGTACTCTCGAACAAATGGTTATGTATATATTCGTTTATTTTAGCTCAGATCAGTTCTTTTGTGATAAGATCGCCGTTTTATTCAAATTGTTAATTACACCGTTAACACTTAAGAGTGTCGTGAAGTGTATAGAACTAGGGAATCCATATTTTCCGACCATGTAAGGACTGTACGAGGGAAGGACTTAAGCAAAGTAAGTGAAACCAATAGAAAGAGTTCATCAAAGCTTTTCCAAGCATTATGCCCCCACGAGGAATAATTTTAGGGCAAACCCTGAGTTTGATAATTAGGGAGGTCACAATCAAGATATAAGGAACCCAGAACATTATGAAGTGGAGAATGAGGATTTAAAACATATAGGATGACCCCGACTATGGGGAGAACGGTAGAATGTCCATACTGAGATAATATAAGTCGAGTAAGGAAAGAGGACCCATGACGGTACTCCTATGAGGCAATTAATGGACCTGCCTAAACAGAACTTAGACTATTATCCCCAAGTACCACCCTGAGGAATCAATACGGTGGGAAATTCCTTTAGGATCTTTTTAGTCACTTAAGCTCTCAGAGTTCCATGGAACAGCTGACCCAGCCAAGGCAAGAACCTGGCTAAAGGAAATAGAGGAATCATTTTAGATTCTACATGAGTGATGAAGCGCAAAAGACTGTTTTTCCACTTACCTTCCAAAAAGGGAGAGGCCAACCACGAGTGGGAGGCCAAGAAAGATATAGAGAAATATGTTTTAATAAACTGGTCAAGGTTCAGTCAATTATTTCTGGGGAAGTATTTCCCGAGATTTATGGAGAACCAGATGGAGCTCAAGTTCTTAGAGCTAAAGTAGAATAACTCGTCAGTAGCAGAATACGCGGCTAAATTTACCTAATTTTCAAGGTTTGTGCTGGAGTTTATAAACACCGAGGAGAAGAAGGCTAGAAGGTTTCAGCAAAGGGTTGAAGGAGTGGATACAGAATAGTGTGGCAATCCTTGAGTTTACGGACTATGCCACTCTGGTACAAATGGCAACAATTACAGAGGCAAGAAGTGAACAAATACAGAAGGAAAGAGAGAAGGGAAAGATGAAAAGAAAAGGCATGAGTATATGCGGAGGCTCCACTGGAGGAGACTTCCCAAGTAAGTTTAACCGGGGAGCAGTGTCCCTACCAGGGAGGAGTACTGGATTTAGATGACCCATGAGTGTGAATGTGAGCCAGAGCAGCCAGAAATCCGGAATGTCTGACTCTAATCAATCTCGACCCCAATTACCCAATGTTATACTTATGGAAATATGCATTCCGGGGTGTGTAGGGTGAAAATAATCACTTGTTTTAAGTGTGATCGGGAAGGGCACTATTCTAACAATTGTACTTCAGCCATACCCTCTGTCAGCAAGGCCATCACTTATTTACAGTGTGGACGCCCGGGTCACTAGAGGAAGGATTGCCCGATGAACAAACCAGCGGCTTCAGGAGCGAGCAAGGCGGCCTTAAATAAGCCACCTACTACAAGGACTTTTAACTTGACAGTTCAGGATGCTATGAAAGACTCAGATATGATAATAGGTACCCTTTCTCTAAATTCGGTTAGTGCAAATGTTTTATTTGATTTTTGGGGCGACTAAATCTTTTATATCGAGGGACTTTGCGCATAAATTAAGACGTAAAGCTAAACCCATGAAAGAATATTTACAAGTAAAAATAGCCAACCATGAGGTTATCCCTGTTAACCAGATTCATCCCGCTTGCAAATTAGGCATAAGGGAACAATCTTTTAACGTTGATCTACTAAATATTAAATTATGGGAATTTGACTTAATTTTGTGAATGGACTGGCTATCTAGAAATGATGCTCAGATAGATTGTAAAGGGAAGAAAGTAAGGTTAAATATCCCAGGGAAGAAAGAAGTCATATTCAGAGGAAAAAGATAGACGCAAATTTTTTTGATAATGGCCCAGGCCAAGCGGATATTATAAGAAGGAAACGAAGCTTACTTATCCTATATGGTGGACACCTAGATAGAGGTTCCCAACTTGCAATATATTCCGATAGTCAACGATTTCGAAGACGTATTCCCACAAGATCCTTCAGGACTACGACCAGATAGAGTAATTGAATTTGCTATTGAGTTGGCCCCAGGGATGGCGCCAGTTTCAAAGGCACCATACCGGTTAGCCCCATTAGAAATGAAGGAATTAGCTACCCATTTGCAAGAACTATTAGAGAAGGGTATGATACGACCCAGTGTGTCCCTTTGGAGAGCACTAGTTTTGTTCGTTAAGAAGAAGGACGGGAGTATATGGCTTTGCATCGACTACTGAGAGTTAAACAAGCTAACCATAAAGAATAGATACATGTTACCCCGAATAGATGATTTGTTTAACCAACTAAAGGATGTTGTCTACTTTTTAAAGATCGACCTAAGAACTAGATATCATCAACTAAAGATTAAACCCAAAGATATTCCAAACACTGTATTCCGTACTAGATATGTGCACTATGAGTTCTGAGTGATGTCCTTTGGATAAACCAACGCCCCAGCAGCTTTCATAGATTTGATGAATAGGGTGTTCAAGAAGTATTTGGATAAGTGTGTGATAGTTTTCATTGATGACATTTTAATCTACTCAAGGACCGAGGAAGAACATGTAGAGCACTTGAGGATAACTCTAGGAATACTCAGGGAGGAACAATTGTATGCCAAATTTTTGAAGTCTAAATTCTAGAGGAATGAAGTACAGTTTTTGGGACAAGTGATCTATAAGGAAGGAGTATTGGTCGACCCTCCAAGATAGAGGCGGTCTCCAATTGGGAAAGGCCAACCACACCCATAGAGATAAAAAGTTTCATAGGATTGGCCGGCTACTATCGTAGGTTTGTTTAAAATTTTGCGAAGATCGCAGCCCCTTTAACACGACTTACTCGTAAGACTGAGAAGTTCGAATGGACAGAGAAATGTGAGGACAACTTCCAAGAATTGAAAAAAAGATTGGTGACGGCCCTTATGTTGGCGTTGCCAAACGGAAAAGGAGATTATGGTTTTTATAGTGACACTTCGTATAAGGGATTAGGGTGCGTGCTTATGCAGCACAGAAAGGTAATCGCATATGCGTCAAGCCAACTGAAGGAATATGAAATTCGATATTCTACCCATGATCTTAAGCTTGCGGTAATTTTTTTTCCCTTGAAGATTTGGATGCACAACTTGTATGGAGAGAAGTGCGAGATCTTCACAGACCATAAAAGCCTCAAGTACATTTTCATGCAGAAAGAGCTCAATATGCGCTAGAGGAGGTGGTTAGAGCTAATCAAGGATTATGATTGTGAGATTCTTTATCACCCAGGGAAGGCCAATATGGTGTCTAATGCCCTTAGTAGGAAAGAAAGACTCAAGATGTTAATGTCATTGGAAGAGTTGATAAGAGATTTTGAGAAAATGGAGATAGAAGTAAAGGTAACTGGTCAGGTACCGAAAAGCTGTTTGAGATCGCAATATAGCCTGAGTTATTAGAAAAGATCAGATTGTGCCAAAAAAAATGATAAATGAAGGCAGAGGGTCAATGAAAGGAGAAGAGATTAATACCGAGAAAGATGACAAGGGAATAATGAGGTATTCCTACCGTATTTGGATTCTAAACGTTCAAGAACCTAAGGACGAGATCCTAGATGAAAGTCATAGTTCGAGGAATTCCATTCACCCGGGGAGCACCAAGATGTATAGGTATTTGAAAGAATATTATTGGTGGTCCAACATGAAACGGGATGTAGCTGAATGGGTAAGCAAATGTTTGACTTTTCAAAGAGTGAAGTTAGAACATTAGAGATCGAGTGGACTTTTACGACCCTTGGAGATTCCTGAATGGAAATGGGAACAGATAGCCATGGATTTTATTTTAGGTTTTCCAATGACCAAATCCAATCATGACGCCATATGGGTAATCATAGACCGACTAACGAAGTCAGCTCACTTTATCCCCATCAATGAGAGGTATACCGTCGATAGACTGGAAGACATTTACCTCAAGAAAATAGTGACGCGATATGGAGTTCCAACATCCATTGTCTCAGATAGAGACCCCGGATTCAACTCCAAATTTTGTAGGAGCTTTTAGGAATGTGCGGGAACCAAACTAAACATTTGTACCGCTTTCCATCCCCAGACGGACGGGCAAAGTGAAAGGACCATCCAGATGCTAGAAGATATGTTGAGAGTCTGTGTCATGGACTTTAAAGGAAGTTGGGATGATCATTTGCCGTTGATCAAGTTTTCTTATAACAATAGCTTTCATGCCAGCATCGGAATGCCGCCTTACGAGGCCCTGTATAGAAGAAGATATCGATCTCCCTTGTATCGAGATGAAGTTTGAGAGCGCATGATGCTCGGGCCCGAAGTGGTCCAAAGAACCAAGGATATAGTGGATTTAATCAGAGGACTGCTGGTAACAACTCAAGATCGACAGAAAAAGTATGCCAATTTGGCCCGAAAGGACAAGGAATATGAAGTAGGGACTTAGTGTTGTTAAAGGTATCCTCTTGGAAGGGATTAATAAGGTTCGGAAAGAAAGGAAAGCTAAGTCCAAGAGACATTGGACCTTTTGAGATATTAAGATGTATTGGGAAGTTAGCTTACGAGCTAGCCCTACCCCCGAACTTACAACAAGTTTATAATGTGTTCCACGTGTCAATGTTAAGGAAGTATCATCAGGATGCCATGCACTGGAATACGAGCACATGGACATTCAATGAGACTTGACTTATGTGGAGCAACCAGTGAGGATTACAGATCAAAAGTAGCAGGTACTTCGAAATAAGGTGATAAAACTAGTAAGAGTTCTATGGAAGAATCATAATATGGAGGAATAGACTTGGGAACTAGAAAGTGCAATGATAGAAAAGTATCCTCACTTATTTTCTATCTGATTCCGGGATGGAATCCTTTTTAAGGAGGGGAGACTGTAATAATCCCAAATTTTGTAATCCTGATGAATAGTAACTTGTACTGATTTTACCGATTAATAAAAATTATCAGACCACCCTATATAAGGATTATGTTATGGATATTCTGTGATCATATTAGTACTTCATAATGTAAATGAATATATGTAAAGGTCGTCAGAATTCGAATTTGAATTCGAACATTTTGATTTTTCCCGAAAATCCACCAGATAGCGAAAGAATTAAGTATAAGGTAACATGATTAAAAGGTATTCAATTCATGGATTTTAATGGAGGGTCATTTAAGGAATATAAAATATTAAGTAAGGTTCAGGGAAGCCCAAGTAATAAGATCCCGGATATGATCCCTCAAACGATTAACGAGAACGAGAGTTAAGTAAACCGTAAAATAAATAAGCGACCAAGGATCAAGCTTATTCAAATAACAAGGAGATTAACCAAATAATTAAGTACTAATAAAGATAAACATAGTAAGATGATGTCATCAAGCCACAAGGAATTGACAAGTGGCAGGGAGGTGACACAGAAATGATGATGTAATCAAAGAAGAAGATATTTGTGCAAGGATTAATTATGGCCAAGTGATTTAACCTTGATTTAAGTCAAGGTTAATATTAACCAAGGCCTAAATCACCACACAAATAACAAAGCAAGAAATCAAGAAGCATTCTCTTTCCCCCTTGTTCTTCAAGCTCTCGGTTTTTCTCAAAAAGCAAGAAATAAATATTTTCGAAGTCAATCTCTACTTCATGTTATTTTGCAAGGTAATTATCTAAGCTTCTCCGTGGTTAGTTATAGACTTCTTAAAATTTTAAGCCTCTATTTTCATTCCAATATTTTCAGATTTGGAGCGCTTGGGTGTTGAGTTGTATGTTAGAGGATCAAGTGGTAGTATTGCAAATTTGAAAGTGGAACCGAATCTTGTTTCAAGGGTTAAGGAAGCTCAGAAGAGTGATACAGGATTGGAAGCTATTAGATCCGAGGTGGCAGGTGGAAAGCAAACACAATTTCATTTCGATGATGAGGGTGTGATGTGGTTGGGTAGTAAATTGTGCGTGCCCGCAGACCCGACGATTCGTGAGGAAATTTTGAAGGAGGCTCATAGTTCTTCATTTTCTATTCATCCAGGTTCCACCAAGATGTATAGGGATTTGAAGAAGCACTTTTGGTGGAGTGGAATGAAGGGAGATATAGCAGAATTTGTGGGAAAATGTCTTACATGTCAACAAGTGAAGATAGACCATCAGAGGCCTAGTGGATTGTTGCAACAGCTAGATATACCAGTTTGGAAGTGGGAAAACATTACTATGGATTTTGTAACTCATTTGCCGAGGACTTTCAAGAAGAATGATGTTATATGGGTGGTGGTTGATAGACTCACTAAGTCCGCTCACTTCTTGCCTATTAAAGAGACTACTCCTGTTCATGAGTTGGCAGAGATTTTTCAGCGAGATATTGTTAGACTTCATGGTGTGCCGGTGTCGATAGTTTCTGACAGGGATACGAGATTTACATCGCGTTTTTGGAAGGGATTCCAGCAAGCTTGGGGTACGAGGCTTAATTTCAGTACAGCTTATCATCCGCAGACCGATGGACAGTCAGAGAGGACGATTCAGACATTGGAGGATATGTTGAGGGCTTGCGCGTTAGAGTGGACAGGTGATTGGGATAAATATTTGTATCTTGTTGAGTTTGCGTACAATAATAGTTGGCACGCGAGTATTGGTATGCCACCATTTGAGGCTTTGTATGGTAGGAGGTGTAGGGCACCATCTTGTTGGGATGAGGTTGGTGAGAGAGTCATCGAAGGGCCGGAGTTAGTTAGAATTACTAATGAGAAGGTAGAGAAAGTTAAAGAAAGTCTGAAGGAAGCTCGATCTCGTCAAAAGAGTTACGCGGACCAACATAGGAAGTTTGGGGGATTTGAGCCAGGTGATCATGTGTTCTTAAAGGTGTCGCCTTGTAAGGGTGTGAAGCGTTTTGGTATGAAGGGAAAGCTTAGTCCGAGATATGTTGGCCCTTTTGACGTTATGGAGAAAGTAGGGGAAGTATCTTATAGAGTTGCGTTGCCACCACAACTATCTCATGTGCATAATGTGTTTCATGTGTCGGTTTTGAGGGGCTACAAATATCATCCATTACATGTAGTTCAGTATCCATTACATAAGATTAAAGAGGATCTTTCTTGTGAGGAGGAAGCTGAGGCTATCTTAGCTCGAGAGGAGCGAGTTTTGAGGAAGAACACCATTCCGTTTGTGAAAGTTTTGTGGAAAAATCATTCGGAAAGAGAGGCTACTTGGGAATTAGAAGAATCTATTCGTGAGAAATATCCGCATTTGTTCGATTCAGGTACGAGTTTTAGTTTCGTTCGATTCCGGGGACGGAATCCTTTTTAAGGGGGTATATATGTAATATCCGTATTTTTATTTTAATTATTATCTATTTAATATTTGTATTAGTTAGAAATAGATTAGAATTAGTAATAATAGTAATTTTTAATACAATTTGATTTGGAATAGAATTAGTAATTATATTATTAATTAGATTAGGGATAGGATTCTATTAATTGTGGGCTTGTGGGCCTATAAATATATATATATACAAGTTATGTCCTATTCTATGTCTTTTAATTGGAGCCGCTCTTAGAGGCTAGGGTTTGAGAAGACAAGAAGATCTTAGAAGTTTATTCTTGTGTTATTCGATTGATCAAGGTACGAGAATCGATCTTTTCTTCTTCATAATCATATCATGTTCATCTTCTTATTTGTTTGTGCTGAAATTCGTATGTGATAAAATCAGCATCTCGTATCTGTTGTAAAATCCATAACTTATTCGTTTGTACACGGAATTCATTGATTCTTGATTTTCTGGAAAGCTTGTTTCGATACCTACAACTTCCATGTTTACATATTTTGTGGAATCAGCCTCTAACTATGTGCAAATATCCATTCTTTGTGACCCTTCAGATTTATGACGTGAACAGTTTTTCATACCTTCTAAAATTCGTTATAAATCGATCTTATGTCGGAAAATTACTCATGATATCAATCTGGAAAGCTTATGAAATTCTCTTTCATTATATGGTATACCCATTATATATTTAAATCTTTTAAATTGCCTAAATTGCCTTACAAATATTCTGGTCTGTTTATACTTATCAGCATAGTTGTTTCATGTTCAAAAATTCATATCTTCTTCATTATTCGTCATAAAATTATGATCTTTATAAATTATGAAACCTCTGAGAATTCTCTTTCATTGTCTAGTTATAGTCGAAGTGAGATCAGATTGTCTTTATTGTCTAAATTTGCCTTCTTTGTAATCTGTTCCTGAATAATTTCTGCTGTGATACCTGAACTTCAAAAATTCATAACTAATTCGTTATCAGTGCGTTTTTGATGAATCTTATCATTTTGGAATCCTTGTTAAATCTACTTTATTTCTCCAGTTGACCATTATTTCAAATCCTTAACTTATCTGCTGTTAAAATTCGAATTAGTATAAGTTGTTCACTTTCAATCGTATTTCAACAATCCGATTTAATGGTCCATCAGATGAGGTACGGATTTTGTCCCCTTTCTTTCAGTGCTACTCCTTTTATTATTAAATATATCTGATTCATTCCCTTCATATTTTTATTCATTCCGTTCTTATTCGTTTGATCTCTGAAAATTATTTTAAATCTGTTCTGGAAGTTTTAAATATTTAATCTTGCGAGCTTTAAAATTATGTTTGTTAAATATCTGTTTAGAATATTTGAAATATCTGCTGCAAGTGATTCTTAAAATTGTGAAAATTATTTTATTTGAACCCTTAGAGTGAAATAGGGTATACCGAGTTAACCAGCTGTAGGGGTACTACAGCCATGTCATTGCGGCACCATTGGCATGACACTTCCATGGCAGTGTGATTGGTCATGGCGTATCCTTTTGATAGCTCAGGAGGAGAGCTTTGGCCATTGTGATATTTGTTTCAGGATACGTGGGTGCACCCAGAGTTTGATTTGTGATTTGATTCGACAGTGACGTTGTATATGCCGTACTCGTTAACTGGTTTGTTGCACACATTAGGTACCCTATGATGTGTGTATTTGTTATTTGTTTTGCTCTCGGTATGAAATATCTTAACCCCTCGTTGTTTCAGCCTGTTTTATTTAAACTTGCTGTTTTATATTAAACTGTCAAATGTTCATCTTGTTTTATGTTTTATAAATTTATTCCAATCCGTACTGGGCGTTTGGCTCATGCCGTATTCTTTTTCTGACAGGTGCTTAGGGGGATCTGGGACTGTGTGATGGAGAGCTACCCTTTATTTCGTTTTTAGGATTTCAGACTTCTATCATTATTTAGACTTAATTTCTTATTAGAGATTTCAGCATTTATATTTTTGGTTTAGATATTTTGAAGATTTAATATTTTTTTTTTTGAGATTTTAGACTGTTTAATTATTGTTAGAAATATATTAGTGCTCTGTTTGCAGGTTTTGGATTTTAAGTAATATTTCCCTTCTATTTTAAGAAGGGGGTGTTACAGAGTCAAAAGTGATGATGAATAGTACTTTCCAAGAACTAACTTTTTTGATCTTTTTTTCTTGGATGATTCAAGCTAAAGTAAGGCTATACAAGGATCATACAAGGCATAGTAGCTACTCATACACTCTAAGGAAGGTATAATCTCCAGAACCCTAGCCTTGACTTGTAGTTTTGATGAGTTTTATGGATGAGTTAGTGATGAGAACCATTATCTATGTATGTTTAGTTTGTTATGATTGTTTAGTTATGGTTTTTGTTGGTTGATCTTTCTTAGTGCTTGAAATAAGTTGATGATCTTGAAAAGTTTTGACTTGGGTTAGTAGTGTTAAGTGACATATAGTGTTTTTGGTGATGTTTTGGAGATGTGTTGGTGATTTGGTGTGGAATTGGTATACTAGAAGTTTGGAAATCATGTAAACATAGCTGTCGAAATGTCCGCTTTCCTATAGACAATATTTGTGCTCAACTTTCGGGATTAGAACACCCACTATTATGAACTCGCCATTACCATTATTAGATATGTTATGTTTTAAGTTTCATTTTGATATGTGGTTCGCTTAGATCCAATTTACGGTTTAGGAGAAATGACCATTTTAAGTAACAGTGCGACGAACCCTTACCCCTCGCATAACTGTGAGACCATGTTTAAGGCCCTTAAAAGACTAGTCAGATCACGAAGCAATTAAAAGTGGATTAGACAGTTGGTAAAGTCCTCACAAAAGATTCGCCTTAAAACGTTTAACGGTTAATTTTATAAAAATGGTGGAGCCGAGGGTAGGCGAGCGATTAATGTAAAACTTTAAGCATATAAGCGAACGGGTATGAATGAATAAAGTCCAGTTTCTTAAGTGACCGAGGATTAATTCCATCTTATGTGTTGTTTATAGGTTAGCAGACTCATCCCAGGCCTATTTCCATTCCAGATCGATCAGACAAGTATTCTACATGTATTACTGTTGTTGTGATGATATATATATCTTGAGATAAGTGCATGAATATTGTTAGAAAATCTTGCGATGTATTGTTGCATGCATGTTTCAAAATCTTGATATTTCATTGTCAATATAATTGCTTATAAGTTGCATAATATCTATGCTAGGGATAAGCAGTAATTGCGTAAACCCTTAGTATAGGGGACCCAAAGTTGAACATTTTTTCTAAACTGGAAGGCAATGTTCCCGAGTATATTATATATATAGTTTTCTATAACTATTAATCGAATAAGGTATATTCGATAGTTATGAATAATAATCAAACCTTATTTTTGATTATTTAAATAAAGATTTTACTTTCGTATAAGTATATCTTTCATTAATTATTATTCATTTCAAGTATTAATTTCAAAACTTTTACTTCATTTATTTTTATAAAAGTTATTCTTTATTGGAATATAAGTTAAAGAATAATATTCATATATTCTTCTAATATTTTGAAACTGGTTTATTTTATTTAATCATCCTTAGCCCAAACATTTTCAAATAAAATATTTTCGAGGCTTCAAAATGATTTTAAAATTTAGAGAGGATCCCAAAACTTGTTTTCAAATTTAGGATCTTCCTTTTGAAAGGGATTTAAATGCTCACTCAAAAATCTAAGGGATCCTACTCCGTGACTTATTTTTATATTCGCAACGAGGTTTCTGTTTTGATAAAAGAAAGTGTTGGTTACTTTCCCACATTCAAGGAGTAGTTGTATATATATTGTTGTTATGGATAAAAAAACTAAGGTTATTATTTGCTGTATTTATTACTAAGGTTCGGGAGCTCAAGGCCTTTAATGGCTGCTCTCGTGTTTCGTAGTTTAACTCTGCCTTTACGAGATGCCTACGTATCTCTGTGAATTAGAGAATCAAGCCAAAAAATGTAATTCTGATTTGTGGGGGTGAGGCCCCTTATATAGATGTTGGTGGTCCTTGAATTGGACTTGGTATAAAAGACTTGGTAGCCAAGTCTCAGAATTAGAATGGACTTTGGAGTCCTAAATAGTAGGAAACTAATTCCTTATCCTTCTAGGTCCCTTAGAGGCTAATCTGCAAGGATTTATGTCCTTATTGGGACTCTTCTCAATAGCTGATTTTTCCCTTATTAATTAATTACGAAATTAATTAATATTCAGGGTTTTTGGGCCTTCTTTGTTCCATCAGGCCTGATCAATGTGTTAGCCTTTTTGGTCTGAATGTCATACATCTTCTTATTGGGCCTAGCAACCCAAATCATGTATGATTAATGTAATATTTAATTACACAATCAGGATTTATTTATCCCTATCATTTTCCCCCCAACTTTTGGGAAACCGTATAAGATTTCGCAAAAGTTAAGTTCGTTCATTCCCTTTCAGGGTATCGTTTTGCGTAAAGAGTGGAGCGACCTACACGTTTACAACGATTTGCCTTGTACGCAGCTTCAGGTTCGTTTAAAAACTTCCCTTTTATTTTCTTACCTTCTCCCTATTATTAGGAATTTTCTGGTATTTTTCAGGAATTTTCCCTTTTTTCCGAGATTTTTTTTCAAATTTCTGCAATTTTTCACAAATATTTTCAATTTTTCAGCCCTTTTTTGACCAGGATCCTAGTCAAAATTTCGACCTGGATCCTAGTCAAATTTTGGGCCAGCCTTTCAATCCTGGTCGAAGGACTTCAACGAGGATCCACGACCTGAATTTCGACCAGGATCCTAGTCGAATCTTTGACCTGGATTTTGGTCAAAAATTATATCTTTCTTTGCTTCCTGGTCGTCAGGTTTCGACTAGGATTCACGACCTGGATTTCGACCAGGATCCTAGTCGAACCTTCGACCTAGATCTTAGTCGAGATTTCTGTGCTTATTTGCTTCCTGGTCGTTAGGCTTTGACTAGGATTCATGACCTGGATTTCGACCAGGATCCTAGTCGATTCTTCGACCCGGAATTTAGTCTAGGTTTCTACACTTATTCTCGAAAAATATTATGCTTGATTCAGGAATTCGACCTCAATCCTGGTCTGGCTTTCGACCTCAATCCTGTTCTATTATACCCGTAATTTTTGGGTGTCTGTTCGAAAGAATTCGAACAGAATTCACGACCTGGAATTCGACCTCAATCTTGGTCTTATTTACCTGGCTTTCGACCTCAATCCTGTTCTATTATACCCGTAATTTTTGGGTGTCTGTTCGAAAGAATTCGAACAGAATTCACGACCTGGAATTCGACCTCAATCCTGGTCTTATTTACCTGACTTTCGACCTCAATCCTGTTCTATTATACCCGTAATTTTCGGGTGTCTGTTCGAAAGAATTTGAACAAAATTCACGACCTGGAATTCGACCTCAATCCTGGTCTTATTGGGCCTCCTTCTCATTCAATTTGGATTGGGCCTTGTTTGGGCCTTATCTTTTTTAGGGCTTTGATTTGGGCCTGTATTTTTCTAAATCCTAATTGGATTTGGGCCTTCTATTTTTCCAAATCCTAATTGGATTTGGGCCTTCTATTTTTCCAAATCTTAATTGGATTTGGGCCTTCTATTTTTCCAAATCCTAATTGGATTTGGGCCTCCCATTGGGCCTCTTCCATATTAATCCGGGCTTTAATATATTAAAACACCTTCTTTAGAATTCTCTAGAATTCTCAGGAATTTTTATTTATTTTCTATGGAATTCCTTGGAGTATTCTGGAACGTTCCATTTCTGGGATTTCTTCTTTGGGCCTTTATCCCTACTGGGCTTTTTGTCCCTTCAACTTCACTTTTTCTCCTATCTAAAGGAGTGAGTAAAGTCTATTGCTCCTCACTTTCTCATTTCTAAATTCTCTTTCTTTTTTCTTCTGTTAAGGATCTCAGAGAATAACTGTAGGTCAGAGTATTTAAAGCCCCAAAGCCTCCATTTAGCAAGCCCCAAAGCATTACTTCAGGTAAACCCTTTTTCTTCTTGTGCTTATTTTTGCATAGTTTGCGTTTAAAATTGTCTTCTTATGTGCCCCCCATTTTTTTAGATGGCTGATAAGAAGATGACTCGTTTGGCCAAGATGAATGTGGCCAGAAAGTCCAATGAATTTCCCATTCGATCAAGGTACACTTCCTTGATTGATATGATCAACACTCGAGGGGATGAGTACCCGTCTGATGCGCATTTAGACGCGCACGACCATATCAGTGCCTTGCGGGATCCAAATGAGCTGGACAAGTTGAGTGGTTGTTTCAAAATCAAGGAACCTTTCAAGCTAGTTCTTGCAGGTCCGGCCGACAGGGCCTGTCAATGGAGGAATGACGCACTATGCGTCTACAGGGACACTTTAAGGGCAGGTATCAGACTCCCCTTTCACCCATTTATCCCTGTTTTGCTAGCTTATGTGGGCATCAGCCCTTGCCAACTCCCTCCTAACTCTTGGCGGTTGATTCTGTGCTATCTGTCGCAATGCGCCAAGCACAATGTCCCTACTTCTGTTGCTGTTTTCAGAAAGATTTTTCAGTTCAAGAACAGTCCTGACAAGAATCCGGGGTGGGTTTCTTTAAACCAGCGCCCAACCGTTCCCCACATAGTGAACGGGAAGTCCATCCCTGACAACAATTTGGGGTGGAAGAAAGATTTTCTGTACGTCGTTTGGGAGGGTGGCGATTGGGGCACCCTATTTCGCTCGTCTTTTGGGCTAGCCATAGATGGGAGCCCTAATGATATAGTTTTGTCTGAGAAGGAGACCAGAGCTTTCAACCTCCTTGCTCAAGATAATGGGACTTACCATTCTTGGGATCTTATCAGGGAGACCGTTCTTGTAGAACGCGGCCTTTCTCTCATTCCTAAAAAGAGTATGTTTCCTTCCTTCCCTAGTTGTCTTTGTTTCTTCCATTTTTTATCTTGCTAATTTCTCAACTCGCTTTTATTATTTGTTGCAGTGGCTGAGAAGATTGAGGAGGCTACAAAGCCTAAAGACCCGGAGATAACCAGGATGAAACATGCTGGGAAGGTCTTCAAAGATCCGTGCCTCGGGGATCGTTTCCCAGAGTTTCTACTCCAGGCGAAGAAACCAGGCGAAGAAGGCCCCAACCAACTTTTACGTACCAAACAAAAACCAGGGGCTTTCTTCCAATCCGCTTGGGGAATCCGGGGCAAGGATTCAATTGTAGGCAACACAGCGCTTTCCAAGGAATGGTCTATGCATTCCATTTCCCATGTTGACTATTAAGATTTCGTCCTTCAACAGGACTTGGAGGCCAACGAGCTTTTCGGAGCTCAGGCTTTGGCGACGGTACGTCTTTTTCCTTTGGCATTCATAGTTTTTCTCTTTTTTTTGTAATTTTTCCCATTTCTTACTTTTGCTTTGTATCTTGTAGGCGAACGCCCATTTTCAAGGGGCGATTCACCAAGCCAAAGCTTGGAAAGTTGGCCTAGAGGATGCGAACAAGAAGCTGGAGGAGGCCAACCAAAGAATAGAGGCCCTTGAAGCCCAACTCGCCTCATCAACTTCTGACCTGGAAACGGCCCGGGCTGAGAATGTTATCCTCAAGGCTCAAAAGGACAAAGCCTTTGACAGCTGGATGGATACTCAGGAATTCAAGGATCTAATGGTTGAGCATGATGCCCTCCTTCATCCAGTCAGCTACAAAGAAGGCTGGGATGCCGCTGTGGAGGTTATCCAGGACGAGTTTCCAGAAGTCCATGAACAGTCTTCCTTTCCTGGTCCTGTGTGAGTTCCAGCACTTGGGGGCATTTCAAATAAACTTGCTGATCTGATTAAGGATGGCCCATCGGGAAGTCAAGGCCATAAAAGGAAGGAGCTTGAATCCAGCTCTGAAGAGGAGGAATCTTCTTCCGAGGAGGAGCCTGAGCCCGTTATAAAGAAGGCCAGGGTAGAAGAGCCTCCAAAGCCAGCGTCTCCTAAACCAGCATCTCCTACAGCATCCAAAGCGCACGAAGATAGTTCTGAGGGAACCTCTGCGGAGACTTCCGAGGGGACTTCCGAGGGACCGACTAAAGAGACATCCGAAGAGACTTCGGATAGTGGTTCTGAAGAATCCCAGCCTTCCAAGGCCTAAGTTTTTATGTATTTTTTCTTTCTTAGGAAATATTGAACTTTGTAATTGACTTTTATTATTTTCAGTTGTATTTGCCCAAGCATCATCGTATTTTTTCCGATTTTTCAAACTCAAGTTTATAACTTGGTTTTATCCTTCACAATGCATCAATCTAATAGGCTAAGATTAAGTCGAACGCTTTTTATTATAACTTAGTATTCTTGATACCTTACATGAAATGGGTTCAACCCTGATAAAATCTAAAACATATCTTCTATATAAAAAATCTTAAGCAAGCAAAGCTTCAAGGTGCTTTTAAACCTACTTGTCACTCTGACAAGTGAGAATCGTACTTTAACTGTTCTACGCCTAGTAAACCTTCTGGTTTTGGGCATGCCAAGTTCCCGGGACTTCAAAACCATCCATAGTCTCCAGCTTGTAGGTTCCTCTACCCTGAACACTTTTGACTTTGTATGGCCCTTCCCAATTTGGGGCAAGTTTCCCTTTCTGCCCTACGCCAGAAGCTTCCACTTTCCTCAAGACTAAGTCACCTTGTTTGAAGAATCTTTCTTTAACCCTTAGGTTGTAGTAGAACGAAGCTTTTTTCTGATATTCCACTATCTTTGCATGTGCCTCATCTCATACTTCATCAATTAAATCCAGGGCTAACCTTTGCCCTTCTTCATTTTCCTCAGCATTGAAAGCTTGAATCCTGGGGGAGGAATGTGATATCTCTACTGGAACAACTGCTTCTGCACCATATGCTAACATGAAGGGAGTTGCTCTAGTCGTGACTCTACAGGTAGTCCTATAGGCCCATAGTATTGGGAGTATTTCATCCACCCAGTTATTCCTTGACTTATCAATCCTCTTCTTTAGTCCATCCAGGATTATTCGATTCTCCATTTCCGCTTGCCCATTGGCTTGCGGGTGAGCCACAGAGGTGAACCGTAACTCAATTTCATTTTCTTCACAGTACTTCTTAAATTCCTCGTTGTTGAATTGTGTTCCATTGTCAGTGACTAGGATGCGGGGAATTCCATACCGGCACATGATATTTTCCCACAGGAATTGTGCAACCTGCTTAGTTATGATTTTGGTCAAGGGCTTGGCTTCAATCCACTTGGTAAAATAATCAATGGCTACAATCAAAAACTTCCTTTGTGCCGTGGCCATGGGGAAAGGCCCCAAAATATCCATTCCCCACATAGCAAAGGGGATGGGCGAGTTGATGGAGGTCAGCATCTCGGGGGGTTGTCTAACAACCGGTGCATGCTTCTGACAACGATCACACTTTTCACATATTCTTTGGCATCAACCATCATTTCTGGCCAATAAAAGCCTAAACGGGTTATCTTATAAGCTAAGGCCCTGCTCCCCAAGTGTTGCCCACATATGCCTTCATGTACTTCTTCAAGAGCCAAGCGTGCCTCATCGGGCCTGAGACACCTTAAGTAGGGAACCACGAAAGATCTTTTATACAGAATTCCATCTATCAAAGAGTATCTTAGTGCTCGAACAACCAATTTTCGTGCTTCAGTAGCATCATTTGGCAACCAACCGGTTTGAATGTGAGCCTTAATGGGATCTACCCATGATGTCCCCAGGCCTATAGGAGCCACAAGCTTAACATCAATGCTCCGTGTTTTCAAAATGCAAAAGTATACACTTCCAGAACTTTTTTCTATCTCAGATGAAGCAAACTTTGACACTACATCTGCCTTAGCATTTTCCTCCCTTGGAATGTGCTCAACATGGCATTCATCGAATTGGGTCATCACAGCCCTTACTAGGCGGACATACTTAACCATTGTATCATCCCTTGCCTCAAACTCTCCCTTTACCTGGGATATGACCAGCTTCGAGTCTCCACGGACTTTTAAGTTCTTGACTCTAAGTGTCCCTGCTAGGCTGAGGCCAGCTATCAGGGCTTCATATTCTACCTCATTGTTTGTGGTCGGGAAGTCTAGCTTCATGGCATACTCAATCAAGGACCCATCAGGGCTTTATAAAACCAATCCTACTCCACTTGAATTTGTTTTTGATGCTCCATCAAAATAGAGAACCCAATATTCTTTCTCCTTATCATCCTTCTCTTTGTCCCCCTTATCAACTTCCTTGTCTTGAGGTATGGTATCTTCCTGCCCCCCGACTTCTTGGTTGGGTATGGTACATTCCACCATGAAGTCAGCAAATGCCTGGGCTTTTATTGTCGTCCGTGGCTTATACTTGATGTCGAACTCTCCCAGCTCTATTGTCCATTTCATCAACCTCCCACTAACCTTGGGACTATGAATGATATTTCTCAGGGGCTGATTTGTTAGTACCTTAATTTGATGAGCCTGAAAGTAAGGACGTAACTTTCTTGAAGCCATTACCAAGGCTAGAGCAAATTTCTCAATAGTTGAATAATTCAACTCAGCACCATGCAGAATTTTGCTGACATAGTATACGAGTTTCTGGATTTTCAGTTCCTCCTTAATCAACACAGCGCTCAAGGCACTCTCTGAAACGGCCAAGTACAAGTATAAAACTTCATTCAAAGCTGGTTTGGCCAACAACGGGGCCTGGGCCATATATTTCTATAACTCCTCGAAAGCCTTCTGGTTTTCCTCACTCCATACAAAGTCCTTAATGTTTTTTAGTTACTTGAAGAATGATAAGCACTTGTCTCTTGACTTGGAGATGAATCGTCCTAGCACAGCAACCCTTCATGTGAGCTTCTGAACATTCTTGACAGTTTTTGGTGGTTCCATGTCCAGGATTGCCTTTATTTTATCAGGGTTAGCCTCGATCCTCTCTTGGAGACCATCAATCCCAAAAATTTTCCAGATCCTACTCCGAAAGCACACTTTGTAGGATTTAATATCATCTTGTGGTACCTCAGGACCTCAAAAGCTTCCCTCAAATGGGTTATATGATCAGTCTTAACTAGACTCTTGACTAACATGTCATCAACATAGACTTCCATAGTCTTGCCAATAAGATTCTTAAAAATTTTATTTAACAACCTTTGATAGGTGGCTCCTGCATTTTTAAGACCAAATGCCATAACAAGATAAGAATAAACACCAAAGTCAGTGATGAATGATACCTTTGGAATGTCATCCTTGTGCATCTTAATCTGATTGTATCCATTGAATCAATCCATGAAGCTCAGCATTTCGTGCCCAGCAGTGGCGTCTATCAAAGTATCGATCCTTGGTAACGGGAAACAGTCCTTAGGATATACATCATTTAGATCAGTGAAGTCCACACACATCCTCCATTTTCCATTGGCCTTCTTCACCATTACATGGTTTGCTAACCATTCTGGAAATTGAATCTCCTCAATGAAACCAGCCTCTAAGAGCTTTTCCACTTCCTGTTTTATAGCTTCTTGCCTTTATGGAGCAAAACTTCTTTTCTTTTGTTTCACTATCTTCTGATTTGGGTCCACATTCAGCTTGTGAGTAATCAGTTCGGATCTATGCCTGGCATATCAGCTGCTGACCATGCGAATACATCACTATTTTCTTGCAAAAAATTCATCAACTTCCCTCTAAGGGGCTCCTCGAGCGTTGCTCCAATAAAAGTCACCTTCTCAGGTTCTTGGGGGGCTAAAGGAATTGAAACCAAGTCTTCTACTGGCTTTCCTCTTTTCTCATCATTTTCTTGAATATCAAGATCTTCAATAGGAAGAACCTGCCCCCAACTTCATCTGCCCTCAAAGAGGCCACATAACAGCTTCTAGCCATTTTTTGGTCTCCTCTCTCTTCTCCGATCCCATCCCGGGTTGGAAACTTCATAACTGAATGGTAGGAAGAAGGGACTGCCTTGAAGGCGTATATCCCTGTTCTTCCCATGATAGCGTTGTAAGTCGAACTAGCCTTCACCACCACGAAGTCCAACATTTGAGTTGCTTTCCATGGTTCCTGTCCTATGGTTGTTAGCAACTTGATTATCCCCTCTATGGGGCACTCCGCTCCCGCAAACCCATATATTGGCATGTCGGTTGGGGTCAATTAGGAGTCATTATATCCTATCCTCAAAAAGGTGTTATGGAGCAAGATATCCACTGAAGCACCATTATCCACAAGGACCCTTCTTACTGGGATGTTCCTTATTATCGGGGTTATAACCAATGGGTCGTCATGGGGAAATTTCACACCCTCCAGATCAGAATCATCAAAAGACATTGTTACTCATGTCCTGGCCCTCTTCGGGGCTTCTTCAACAATATGCATAACTTCTCGGGCATATGCTTTCCTGGAGTTCTTGGATAACCCAACAACAGTTGGTCCTCCAAAAATTGTGTTTATCATAGGCCTTCGGGGTCGTGGGCCTCCGAAGATTGTATTTATAACCGGTCCTCTAGGCTGGGGATTCCGCCCCTAATCGTCTTGGTCCCTCCTACGATCTTCAAAGTTCTTTCTTCCATTGTTATTCCTATCCCCTCCTTCTCCAGTATATTTGTTCAATCTTCCTTTTCGAATGAGGAACTCAATTTCATCTTTCAGCTGTCTACACTCATCGGTGTCATGACCAATATCTTTGTGAAATCTGCAATACTTGCTCTTATCTAGCTTGGCAGGATCAGTCTTCAAGGGCTTATGCCAACGAATATCTTGATCTTTCTCGATCTCCATTAAGATCTGGCTTCTAGGAGCATTCAGCTTAGCGTATTCAGTGAACTTTTGCCCAGGTCCTCCCTTCTTGGGGGCTGAATCAGGGTTTTGCTCGGTTCTAGGATACTTGTCCTTAGCGATATACTCCAGATTAGTTTTCCCCTTCTTGCTTCCAGTGGGCTCATTACTCACTACGGTCTTCCTCATGCTCTCTTCCACCTTGATGTACTTCCCTGCCCTATCCTGGAGCTGCAACATGCTTTCGGGGGGCGTTTGGCTAAGGACATCTTGAAAAACTCATCCCTAGTTCCTTGTTGCAGTGCTCTCATGGCTACCTTATCATCAAGGTCTGGGACTTTTAAAGCCTCCTTTGTGAAATGATTTAGATAGTCTCTCAAGGATTCCTTTGTTCCCTGCACAATGCTCATAAGAGATGCTGAACTTTTCTCATATACTCTCCCGCTGATGAATTGCTTAATAAAAGCCTGACTTAATTCTCTGAATGACCCCATAGACTTTGGGGGCAAACGACTATACCACCTTTAAGCCATACCCGACAGGGTTTGAGGAAAGGCCCGACACATAATAGCATCATTCACGGGCTGCAACAGCAGTGCATTAGAGAATGTCCTAACATGATTAGCGGGATCACTCGTGCCATCATAAGCTTTGATAGTTGGCATCTTGAACTTCCTTGAGATGTGGGCATTCATTATTTCTTCAGTGAAGGGCGTAGTATGATCATCAGGATCTCCAAGGGGAAGAAGATTTCTTGGATCATCCCTTGGGACAACAACCCTTCTCTGTACGGACCATCCAGGTCTATGACAGGAGTGAAAGGAATATGTGCTAAGTCCAATCATGTATTAGGATTTAGGAATAACTTTTATGTAATCTGTTTTGATTTCATTGATATTAATAAAGACTTGTTTTGTTTTTATTACGGGCTTTATCTATTTAAGTGTTTAAATAAGATATACCATAGTTTAGAGTAAAGCTTTTTATGGATTATGATGAGATCATAATAGTGAGACCTAAAAAGATGATAACTCTAAACTTAAATAGTTCCTGGTCATAGGATTACTAACTGGTAATTAATAATCCGCAAAGATCGGTACATACTATGCTTGCTTCATTATGAAGGATGTCTGTTCTCATAGACATTTGTGTGGTGACACTATAGCTAGTATGTAGGTGCTTATTATGGAATAAGTTCACTGAACATGACTCGCACAGCTGAACAACTGATGGAGTTCACTCACGTGTCAACAGTTGTTCACATAGTGATAGTTGTACAAGTATCCTTAGACTTGAGGTCATCATAGTTATCTTGTGTACACTGAACTATGCTTTGGTTTAGTTCTTAGTCTCCAGGGACAATTATTAGGGCTCTACTGGGTATAAGAATTTGTACACGAAGATAGTGTATGATCAATAAAGGATCTACCCCTTCCAGTGAAGGAAGCGAATGTTCAAGGCTCATCCACTTATGCTAGTTCAGGAATCTCTGGCCAGAGTGAATGAAATTAGAAAGGAGTTTCTAATTTGCATAGAACTACGCATAGTAAATGGTAAGCAAGTGATTAAATTAGATAGGCTTGACACGAGATCTATGCCTTGTATTTAATCGGGACATTGTAGGGTAGAAGGAGTTTATTGTACGGTAACTATTCACTGAATAGGTTCTTGGTATTCTAAGCAGTGAATTCATATTATCCAGATAGTCGCGATATGCTGAGAAGTATCCCTCACGATGTAGAATAAATGTGATTAATTAATTAATCATATTTAATAAATTAGAGAATTTATATAAATAATGATAAAATAGTTTTATTATTATTTATTTCTACTACCGACTTAATATTGAACCTACAGGGTCACACCATAAAAAGAGAATGATTTAATGGTGGAGGAATTAATTAATAATGGCTAATAATTATTTATTTATGAAATAAATAATTAATTGGAAAATTTAATAATTGATTAAATGAGATTTATTTGATTATAAATTAATTAAGAAAAGTTCTTAATATTATTAATTAAGGATTTAATTTTTGGAAATTAAATCAAGAGAGAGAATTATTTCTAAAGTGTTTAGAAAAAGGATTAATAATTAAAAGGTGTTTTAATTATTAATGAGAATAATAAATGGGATAATAATAATATTATTTATGGGAAAATTTCAGCTGAAAATTTTGCCTATAAATACACTATTATAGACCCTAATTTTATTCCAACCAACACAAAACCCAAAAAGTTTGGAAAACCCAATTCTCTCCACCTCCTTCCTCCTCCTTAACATCGTTTTCTTGGTGGATACTGGTGGAGTGCTTCACACTTGAGGAGCAACTGCTAAGGATCTCTGATCGTTGTCTCCGAATTATTTTAAAAGGTTAGATTCGATCCCTCAAATTTTTATTCACGATTTATATGCTTTTATTTGGATTTTGTATGTGTAAAAGTGTTTTGCCATGCCCCGCTGCGATTAAAATCCAACAAGGAGGATTTCTCCCCCTAGGAGGTACTGGGGGTCTGATGGACTGGTGCGCATCTAAGTCGCGCCTCAGCCTTTGAATCTCAGCCTCGTGAGCCCTGATCCTTTCCTGCGCTTCTTGGGGATTCGTCCCTTGGGTGCTCTTAGGACGTTGGCTACCATCAGCCATCGGCTCTTCGCCAGCACGTCTCCTTCTTGGGGCTACTTCATCATCCGAAGATTCATAGTCTCTAAATACCAGAAAATTCTTGATCCTCAAGGATAGGAGCCAAACCTCGTCTGTAGGGGGGAGATCGCCCACGTGCTTCACTTCATCTAGCAAGTCCACTTCCTCCAACCTCGGGGTAAAGGGGCATCCCATAAGGGGGTTAGTAGTCACAACAGTTGAATATTCGTACCCGATGGGTCGAGAATTCACAAGTGCATGTAGTTGTTGAACTTGGGGATTCGTACCTTGAGTAGCCGAGGGAATCGTCCCTTGTGGCTGAGGTTCAGTTGCCCCTATCTGGGCTTCTCCTTGTATGGTTGCATAGGTTGAATGAGGAGGTACCTCCACAGTTGAAGAAATTACTTGGGTTGTCCTCATTGGTGTTGCTCTTTTAAGGGCTCTAACTGTTCTCCGTGTTTTCGCCATGGTCGTTGTTGTGCTTTCCCACATACGGCGCCAAATATTATGGATAAAAAAACTAAGGTTATTATTTGCTGTATTTATTACTAAGGTTCGGGAGCTCAAGGCCTTTAATGGCTCCTCTCATGTTTCGTAGCTTAACTCTTCCTTTACGAGATGCCCATGTATCTCTATGAATTAGAGAATCAAGCCAAAAAATGTAGTTCTGATTTGTGGGGGTGAGGCCCCTTATATAGATGTTGGTGGTTCTTGAATTGGACTTGGCATAGGAGACTTGGTAGCCAAGTCTCAGAATTAGAATGGACTTCGGAGTCCTAAATAGTAGGAAACTGATTCCTTATCCTTGTAGGTCCCTTAGAGGCTAATCTGCAAGGATTTATGTCCTCATTGGGACTCCTCTCAATAGCTGATTTTTCCCTTATTAATTAATTACGAAATTAATTAATATTTAGGGTTTTTGGGCCTTCTTTGTTCCATCAGGCCTGATCAATGTGTTAGCCTTTTTTGTCTGAATGTCATACATCTTCTTATTGGGCCTAGCAGCCCAAATCATGTATGATTAATGTAATATTTAATTACACAATCAGGATTTATTTATCCCTATCAATTGTACCTATCAACGAGCTATTATATGCTTGGGGAATGTCGATTAAATTTGGATTCCAAGTATAAGGATAAGGTCTTCAAGGAACTGGAATGGTCTAGCACATTATATGCCAGAATAAGTGTAAGAGGCTGCGGGGCAGTCCAACAAAGTGTAAGAGGCTGTGAGACAATCCATCAAAGTGTAGGAGGCTGTGGAACGGTCCAACATAATTCCCTCATGTGGCTAGGGTGATGACTCAAAAGGAATTCGTCCTTCTACCAGTAGAAAATTATAGGGAGTGATACATTGCCTGATCAGCAAAGGTATCACGTTATTCCAGTGTTTTCCTTCTCCCAAATGTATTTGAACAAAGTCTTGTGTTTAGTTTCACACAGAGGTTCCAAAGAGTTTCTTCTCTAAATGATGTTTTAAAAATGAAGTATCTCGTAACTTCATTATTTAAATGACATTTTGAAGATTGATCTTCTACAAGTTTTATCTTGTAACCTCATCTATACGATGAACTTTTGAAAACTTATTATACTTTGAACAGTGGTAGTTCAAGTAGTTTTTCTAAAAAGATATAAGTATATTGGAGTATTTTTGTAACTCAATTTTTTAAGCTTATATCCAGTTAGTATTTTTTTTACACTTGATAAAGATTTTCAGTAAGTTATCGATTCAGATACTTGCATTATTGATTAAACTATATATTATCTTGTGAGCTGTATTGATCACTCTTACTTGATTTATTCATCATATAATAACAGTTAGGAAAGATGGCCGTTCTCAAGAAAACTCATCGAGAGAGTGTGGGAAACACCCCGCGTCTTCCCGCTGATATCCTAGTCGCCATTGATGCGCAGGTGTAATTAGCTGTAGTTTAGGCGGTCAACTTTTGGGGAAATCAACTTATGTATAATTATGACTTATGTTGGATTATGGAAAAGAACTGTAACTATATTAAGTAATCATTTTGGGTTGTAATAACTTTTAAATTATAGATTCAATGACTATTACCTATTTCAATTTCATCTCAGAGACTATAACGTGTTGTGGCGTGTGTATTACTGTGGGGTCATATTGTGTAGCTGATTATTAAATTAAAGTAAAGTGTTATGAATGGGAATAAAGACCGTAATGACCCGAATCCCCGACCCCGGATTTGGGGGTGTTACTTAGAGTGATAGCTAGTTGTTCCTTGTGGCGCCACCAGTCTATTACAGTCATGCCTTATCCAATTTTTCTTTAGTGGCTCCTAGAGTGATGTTTATGAGTGTAGGTGGTGCCGACTAGGTATTCTTTGACTTAGAAATTTCTTATTCATATTCAATACAACTCCATTCTTTGCATTCTTTATGATCCCTATATTATGTGTTAACTTGATTTTTTATGAATACTTAAGTTAATCCTTTTTTGATGTGTTGACGCTTAGTGCACTGGTGTGGTTCATAAACAACTAACACTGAATTAAATTCACTCTATCTAATTATAATTTGAAGTAGATGTTTTATATATGTTATTCACTGCTTCCTTCAATCATTGAATTTTTTGGATCTTCAATACTCAAAACATTTTATTGCTACTAAAAGTCCTTTGATCTTTTATTCTTCACAGAGGCATGAACATTGACATGAACTTTTTTCCATGACTTGGTTACAGACTTGGAGATTTAATTCCATGTTTTGATTATTTGTATTTATTCAATAATATTTTATCTGGATTTCCAATCTTATTTCTTCTCGATTTATTTAATTCATAGTTAACATTATTTACCTGTTATTTATATGTTCCCTTTTATGTTGAGTTATATATCCTCTATTACATATTACGTTACATTATGCTTTACAGCTACTATTGAACCTTATGATGAAGATACCTTGTATATTCTTCATGAGATACTTGTTGACAACTTAGAGAACACTAAAAAGGTTGAGGCAAAGAAACCTAGTAAGTCCGTGACTAGTAATAATGAACAATCTATTGGACTAGGTTTTACTTTCAAGACTAAGAGAGGCAGGAATAGAAATGGCAGGATATGAGCTAATGGCCCTAGGAAGTTATGTAATAATTATGGTTCTGCTGTTACCTTACTCATGCTTGTAGAGAGGTTAAAGTACCTCATTCTCCTAAGTGCATAAAGCATGTTTGCATGCCATGTGTAGTTTCTTTTATGAATATTTATCTTGATTCCACACGATCACATAGTACATATGATAATCATAATATGCATGCTCATAAGAACACTCGTAGATAAAAGACTGTGAGCCCTCCTAAAGCTAGGAAAGTGGCACCTGTCACCAAGCCCAAGAGCAAGTCTTTTGGTTCTTCTACAAGTGACAAGGAATTAGTCAATAATAAAGCAAAGAATGTTAAGCATATTAATTTTATGAAGAAAAATGGTAAAGATTCAAATGCTTCTAAATCCGCTGGACCCAACTTATTTTGGGTACTAAAGAAAACTTAATCCATTTTCCTTATAGGGTGTTCAGAAGAAGAAGGTCATATGGATTCTGGACAGAGGATGTACAAGGCATATGACTGGAGCTAGAGCCATGCTATCAAAGGTGGTTGAGAAAGCTGGCAATGTGGTTACTTTTGGAGATGACAACAAAGGTTGTACAACAGGATATGGCTGTTTGGAAATTGATAATGTCATCATTGATGAAATCTCTCTGTTTGAAATTCTAATGCACAATCTCCCCAGTATAAGTCAATTTTTTGATAAAGGATGTGAAGTTTTGTTTAAGAAGGAGAAGTGTTTGATATCTAATCAGAAAAATGAAATGCTTACTCGTAATGGAGTAAGAAGGGGTGATTTGTTCATAGCTGACTGGAATTCTGCTGAAGATGGTCAAGTAATGTGTTTCTATAGTAAAGCTTCTCTGTATAAAATTTGGTTATAGCATAAGAAGCTCCCTCACTTTAACTTTAACTTCAAGACCATGAATTCTTTGGATAATAGGGAATTAGTGAAAGGTTTTCAAAAGATCCAATTCAGTCCAGATGGACTTCGTGAAGCATGTGAGAAAGGAAAGTCAAAGAGAACATCACACAAGAAGAATATAATGACTGACATCACTGAACCACTACAACTCCTTCTTATGGATTTGTTTAGCCCAATCAACGTTATGATGTCAAGGAAGAAATATGGCTTAGTGATTGTTGATGAATATTCCAAATATAAGTGGGTGTTATTTTTACATTCAAAGGATGAAGCAACTGATCTAATTATTGATCACATCAAAAAAATTGAGTTAAAAGCTTGAGTGCCTGTTATACTATCAGATCAGATAATGGAACAAAATTCAGAAATGCGGAGTTGAATAATTTCCGTACCAAGAAAGGCAACTCAAGACAGTTTTCAGCACCAAGGACACCATAACATAATGGAGTGGTTGAGAAGAAGAATCAAACACTGGTTGAAGCTACAAGGACTATGCTTAATGAAGCCAATATTCCTACTTAATTATGGCCTGAAGTAGTTAACATTGCGTGTTATACTTAGAACCCTGATTAATAAAATGTACGAGAGGACCCTTTATGAGTTAATAGCCAACAAGAAACCATCAGTGAAATACTTTCATGTCTTTGGAGAAAAGTGCTTCGTGCTCAAGGACGATGGGCATCTTGGCAAATTTGATGCTAAGGCTGAAGAATGTATCTATCTAGGCTATTCACTAGAGTCAAAAGCTTCTAGGGTATATATGATTAGTGATGAAAAAGTTGTGGAGAGCCTTACAATAACTTTTGATGACGCCAAGCTCCCAAGTATTCAAAAAGAATATAGTTTAGATAAGTCTTGATGTAGAAGATCTTTTGCATGACGAAGATAAACCTGATGTTGTTCCAATTGGTAATGACAATGGCAATGATCCTGATATTGGTCACAACTCTAATTTAGAATCTGATAGAGATGGTGGAAATAATTTAATTCTCTTAGCATGATTTAATCATTGGCCATAAAGAGGCAACAGTTCAGACTATAAGAGCTACTGCGAACAAATGTCTTTATTTTGTTTTTTTTCAAATGGAATTAAAGAAATATATAAAGCTTTGGGAGATCCAGATTGGGTGATTGCTATGCAAGAAGAACTCAATCAGTTCGAAAGACGGAAAGTGTGGAAGCTTGTACCTAGGCCTAAAGATAAATCTGTGATTTAAAGTAAGTGGGTCTTTAGGAACAAGCTTGATGAAGATGGAATTATTATAAGGAACAAGGCGAGACTGGTTGCTAAAGGATATTCTCAAGAAGAAGGGATTGACTATGATGAAACCTTCACACCAGTTTTTAGACTTGAAGCCATCCGGATGTTTTTAGTATTTGCAGCATATTCAAACTTCAAGGTATATCAGATGGATATAAAAAGTGCTTTTCTAAATGGTGAGCTTGAAGAAGAGGTCTACATGGAGAAACCCCCTGGCTTTATAGATCCTGAGTTCGAAGATTTTGTGCATTTTCTCTTCAAGGCTCGTGATGGTCTTCAACAAATTCCAAGAACATGGTGTGACACACTTTCAGAATCTCTTCTAGAAAATGGTTTCACTAGATGTATCATAGATAAGACTCTATTTCATAAAATGCATAAAAATGATATCAAACTTGTATAAGTCTATGTTGATGACATTTGGGTCTATGAATGATGCACTTTATGCAAGGTTTGCTAAGCTTATATAGAGTAGGTATGCGATGAGTATGATGGGTGAGTTGAATTTCTTTCTTGGACTTCAAGTGAGCAAAAATCCAGATGGTATCTTCATTTGTCAAAAGTACATCAAGGATCTTCTAAAGAAATATAATCTGAAAGATTCAACACCTGCAAAGACTCTGATCACAACTGCCACAAAACTTGATCAAGACATGTCTGGTAAGAAGTGGATGTCACTAATATCAAGGCATGACTGGATCACTACTCTACCAGACTGCGATTCATCCAGATATTATATTTTCAACATGCTTGTGTGCACGGTTCCAAGCTGATCCGAAGGAATCACATCTAATAGTCGTCAAAAGAATTTTCAAATATCTGAAGGGTACACCTAATCTAGGTATCTTATATCCTAAAGATACGGGCTTTGATTTCATCGGCTACACAGATTCTTATTATGCTGGTTGTGAGATTGATCGGAAGAGTAATTTAGGAAGCTGTCAGTTTCTTGGAAGAAGATTGTTTCTTGGTTTAGCAAGAAGCAGCATTCAGTTTCTACATCTACTTCTAAAGCTGAATATATTGTTATTGAAAGCTGATGTACTCAAATTCTCTGGATGAGAAACCAACTATGAGATTATGGACTTGACTAGAAGAATAGTCCTATATTTTGTGACAACACAAGTGCCATAGCAATCTCAAACAATCATCACTACACCATAGATGGCCTACAGCAACACCCAAAAAATGTTACAACAGGTCAAAAAAAATGTTACCATAGCCACCCAAAAGACCTAAGGTAACATAAAATTTAAGTTGCTTTTTTTCGAGTTACCTTTGGTCCCTAAGGTAACATTTCCTTTGCCCTGGTGGAACATGGACTTTTGTGTTACAATAGACATCAAAGGTAACAGTGTGTGTCTATAGTATCAAACTATGTATGTTACCTTTGCACTTAGAATTTGTAAAAAAAGATGGGGCCTACTTGTGGGGCCCATATTGGGGCCCACAGGTAGGCCCCATTTTTTATAATGATTTGTATTATATTAATTTGACAGGATTTGTTTGTAAATTGAACATATATATCATTAACATGTTTTTCATACGTAAAAAGCAATACTACATGAAATTCTGCTATTCGAAATCGAACAATCCCAAAATATCATTACATACCACAAAATGTATTACATCCAAACCAACTCAAACATTCAAACCATCACATGTCTAAAACTACGACAACAACAATTATTTTAACTAATCAAAATAGTTTAGGTTCTTTACTAAATATTAGAAAAAAAAGATAAATTTAATAAAATAGTAATACTAGAAACTCTTCATATTCTCCTCGACTTCAGACGCAAGTGTTTGGTCCACTTTTTGTTAAGTGTCCTCCTTTACCAGCATGTCCCTAACTGCATGATGCCCCAAAGATAATAATACACAAATTAATTAGACAACACAAATTTGACAGAAAAGAAGAATGTCAAGGCTGATGAGTGGTATTGTTACATTTTGGTTACACCACAGTTTGATGCGTATTACTAAATCATTCTTTCTTTGACTGCATAATACAAGTAGCAAGATGATAAATTAGAAGGTTCTGTAAATTTAACTTATCATTCATAGTCACAAGATGCTACTGCCATGGTACATCCCCTACAAGCATTATGCCGCCTTCATTATCCTCGTAAACAAGTGTGTATTCCCCACTCCCATCCAACAATCCTGTGATGGCTTTTTCTGCTTGAATATTCTGGATATTATTAATTGAGGGATCATTTTGAGCTGAACAATGAAACATAAGACAAACCAAAGTCAGGAAAAGATGTATATTAAACCTATCATGATCACAACTGAACTAAATGAAGGTAATTAGTCATACTCAGCTCAAGCAGAGGTTGTCATAGTGACCATTTGCTGGCTAGCCTGTTTGCTTACCCCTATTAATCCTACCATAACATCATATGTTCAAATAATACCTAATTAATCCGAACAACAAATTTAATCAACAAACTTTTTCTCTGCTCAAGGCCAACTACGTAAAATTCTTAAGTTAGCATAACAGTGGCATAACTAGTTCATGTTATACAAGTAAAAATTAACCTGCCAACAGCTTTGGAGCATAGCCACTTGCAATATTCTTCCTAAATGATCAAATCGGAGGCCATCCCACAACAGAACCAGGAGCTGAAGTAATTCTGCATTATATACACATAGTTGTTACACCATAATCTGAAACCTAAACACAAACTAGACACATAGTAGTGATAAAGCCATTCCCAGATTCAACTTTAACTATCAAAGAGTGTTATTTTATTAACAGAACAAGAGAAAATATTATAGTAAATTATTTTATGTTAGTCATGATCACTTATGCAATACTTACTAATTATGTAAAAATGGAAGGAAAAGAGGAGAAATATATGTTATAAAAGCAGAGGAGCAGAGAGTGGATACAGGTGGAGCTGTTGGATAATTTTTTCCTTTAAGATTGGATGCTTTGAGATATGTCCAAACCTTCAAGCTGTGAAAACAGTCCAAACCTTCAAGCTTCTGAGCTGCTCGCTTGGATACAGTGTCTGGAGATATATCAAATACTATGGTTGACTTAGGCCAGTTAAGACGATATGGATGTGTATCCATGCCATCTGTCAACAAAACAACCTGCATTGGGAAGATGAAAACAATATAAATTTCTATAGTATTAACACCTGCAATTCACTCATTTTCTAAAACACTAGCACTGTATATCTGCTTAACTCATTTAAGAAACTGTAATAAGCTATAATTATAACAGTTTAACAAAACATACCAACTTAAAAGGGATGTATGTTCCACCGGCCTAGTTTAACAACTTCAATCAATCTTGGAATACTCTTGGATGAAGAATGATAGCTACCATATGATTTAAATATTTCCTAACTATCAGATAAGTCAAGTACCAAGTTGCAAATTAACAAAGCTCTTAAGAATGTAAACAATAAAAAAACAGTTGCTGGAAAAAGCTTATATGAAACACCTGGTGAGCTAACATGAATAGCCAGTACCAACTGAACTATCCACAACACAACCTTTACCTACTCGAATTAATATATCCTGTTACTTACCTTTTTGTCATTTACTACATCTTATTTCATAAATAATAAGATAATTCATATATTATTTTGAGCATGAATTCGACTGAGGCTCAAGCTCAATTTCGTCACTGTTTTAAAACTATAAAGAGTTGTACAAAGAGTTGGAAATTTAAAACTGTAATGTACCTTAAGAAACTCCGTGCTTTGAGCAAGGAGAGCAGGGTCCTGCCCTTTTGATTTGAGCAAGTCCAATACCATAGAGGTGGTAGAGGCATCCGCTATGAAGCCATGAGCTAAAAAAGACGGACACTTGGATAAGGGAGAGGAGTTTCTGTTGGGAACCTAATGGATTTTACACCATACTATGTACAAGCTTAATTATTAACAGTTTAACACAGTAACACATAATACTTATTTTTAAAACATAGTACTGAACAATAGAATTTGATAATAATGCTACAACTTTGTTTTTATTTTACATGAGGCTACAACCTGTAGCACTTTTTCATTCAAAGAGCTTCAGATCACTTCTCCCAGGTATTAATCATAAATTCATAATAACTAGAAGCTGGAGTATGTAGCTGTTGTGCACACATACTTTACTCAATCCAGATGTTCTGTTCATTAAATTTGTTACTATAATAGCTTGACAGTGAACCTATGTACACAAACAAGTTATCTTATAGAAGGATAATAAAGTAATAGTCTTGTAGTTACACTTAGTAATCGGAAATGACGGAGATACTTGTTGTTAAACCATGCTAGAGGGGAACTACACATTATATACACAAATCTACATACAAAACAAAATGCAAATTGTACCTAGCACACCCCAAACTCTCAAACACAAACAAAGTGTTGAAAATTTAAAGTAACAAAACTCTCAAGGAGGTGATAAGATGATCCATCCCCGCTTGTCTTTTCGTAAGTGTCTGATGTCGACCTTCTGCGAAACCGAAATGCCCCTCCTTCTCGTCCTGAAAATTCACTGCAATTCTTTTGTAATGGGAACCCGTAAACATACACACACACACTCATTATTCTTTCTTCTAGATTTACTAAATTAGAGAAGAAACTAACAGAATTAGAGAGAGGGAGAGAGAGAGAGAGAGAGAGAGAGAGAAAGAGGGAGGGAGAGAGGGAGAGAGGCAGTATATACATATACACACAAAATCAGAGAGAGATGAGGGGTAGTACCTTAAAGTAGAACTGCAAGCCGATTTGACCCCAATTCCAATTAAAAAACCCCAATTCCAATTAAAAACCCTAGCTAATCTATTCAACGATCTGTGAGGTAGGATGATTCGGTTCAATTGAAAGCTGAGAGAGAGAGAGAGTGTGTGTGAGAGCGATTGCTAGAGAGAGAGAGAGATGTTTAGAGTGTGAGAGAGACTGTGAGAGGGAGAGATGTTTAGAGTGGAATTTTGACAAAAAACTGCCGCTTTCTTAAAAAATTTTGACCATACTTTAGCCCGCCTGATCGAGAGCCCAAAAAACTGCCAGCTAATTTCACTTTTTTTTATTTTTTAATAAAATTTTAAGTTTAAATAGTGTTTAATTTTTTTATTAATAAAAAATTATATGTTATTAATTAGTACAATTTACAAAATGTTTTTTTAAAAAAACTTATTCTATTAATCTTAGTTATTATTAATATTATTGCTTAATTATATTATCAAAATTAATTAATTTTTAAGTCAAATAATTATATATATTTAATTATTTGTAAAACGTTATTTTTATCCACCCTATTGTAACATAAGTTTCCACATGTTACCAATATGTAACACTTTGAAGCTATGGTAACATGTTATAAAGACTATGGTAACATCAAAAATACTACGTTGCGGTAGGCTAAGATGAGCATACCTAAGGTAACATAATTTTGTAACACGCATGATTAAATCATTGCGATAGGTCATCTATGGTGTAGTGCATATTCAGCATTCTAGGACCAAACACATTGATATAAGGTATCATTTTTAAAGAGAGCATACAATGAATGGCATTTTGGAACTTTATTTTATTCCTACAATGGATCAAATTGTAAACATTTTCATGAAACCACTTGATGAAGCTACATTTAACAAGTTGGTTAGTGAACTCGGTATGTTAAATTTATCCATTTAATTAGAAATCAACAATTACAATTTGATACGGGTAAACATTACAACCCATATGATGATACCGTGAGGGGAATGTAAGTTTACATATCTATTATCATTATATTTTTTCCATGTTTAAAAATTATTGAAGCTAACTGATTAGCATGCTTTACATGTTATATGCTAGTTGGTAAGTAAGTTACAGTTTTTGAAGCAATAATTATGTTGTTTGAATGTTTTCATGTTATATGCTTTACTAATTATAATCTCTTCACCTGGTTATGTGTTTCTACCCCTTTGCTCTGATACATTTTGAAGGATTACTCAACTAAGGGGGAGAGATTATAAAAGATTACAACATATTATAAGATCATTACAAAAAAATGTCTTTCTTATACTAAGGATGAGAGTTTTCACCTTTAATGCACTAATGGGAGGTTCTTCATCTTGGGGGGGGGGAGATTATTGATTCTGAGTTTAAATAAGTTTTCTATATGCTTTATGGGAGATATGAAGACTGAACATAAAATTTGGAAGATATATCTATCTGTAACTTTATATATGGGAGAGAAGCAACAGTTCTCTGCTGAAGCTGAAGATTTATAAAAGATGCAGAAGGTATAAGATATCATTATTTACAAGTCATGAGCTAAATGATGAAAGCTTAGTGAAGATCTAATTTTGAATTTAGTCGGGTTATCCTCGAAACTGTTGCTTCTCTATTATTATTTGATCGTTAGGTGTAACGGTCAAATAAGGGGAGATTGTTAAGCAAGATTGAAGCTGTATGTATAACTCAACAATACTGTCTTGGATAACTCAACATAGAACAAGGACATAAAAATAATATATATTCCTCTTGAATCAATACAGAAAGAATATTTGGTATATACATATATGGTTCTGAGAATTATAGTGAAGAAGACGTTAACAGAAGTTTGGATGAAGTTTAATAATATGTTCATGCATCGGAGTAATAAGGTTTAAGATATTCGAAGCAGTTCTTATTATTAGTTTGAAGATCTCAAGGGTTCAAGTGAAGTTAATTAAAGATTATAAAATACTTAAAAATACAATGCAAAGATTATAATACGAAAGGTCTGAGAGCGGAACTAGTTGCCTGTGAACTAAACTATTGCACTAGGCATCAGTGTTCCGTGAAAGGAAACTAAGTATTATCTCTAAAAAGATTGTTAAGTGAGGATTCATATTGAAGCATAATATCATATGAATAGTATGAAGACTCCAAGATCTGAAGATTGGATGAGGAACAACTTAGAAGACCACGAAGATCAAGGTTAAGGGTTCGAGGACAAGAAGGCTTTAGTGGATCACAATTTCAAGATTATTTATTATTATTCTTGTTGGCTCCAAGACTTTATATAACACCCTCCAAATCCGGGGTATAGATTTAGGGCATTATGAACACTAACTACTCACTAAACCTGTATAAACAAGACATAAATAAGATAATTACCCCGAACTACTACTACTCGGGATCTTTTCAAGGTTAAGGATTAAAAACAAGAACGACAAACCAACTTTATTACAAACCAATTTTAAAATGTCTGTCTCAAGAACTCTCTTTATTATAAAACATTATTCTATTCACATTTTAAACTAAACATCTTTTATTCAAACTACATCTATTACTCTTCCTGCTACACCTGATCTGGTAACTCAAAGCTCTCTTCTGGGATAGGGACAAACACCCCTGGAATAAGAGGGTCCCGCTGCTTGACTCGCTTCTTGACTATGTGGGTTCTGATGGGTTTCATTCTCAATCTTAACTGAAAAATAATGTGAATAACAATAAAAGGGGGTGAGCCAAAATTGCTCAACAAGCTTGCAATAATGTATGTATATAGTGTAAAGAGAGAAGAATAAATGAACCGATAATCTGCTGGTTTGAATAACCATCTGTTTCTGTAAAGAATAATAATTTGCCATTACTGGCGAGTGCCAAATGAACAAGACTGGAAACAAGAACCAACATATGCACTATAACCTGATGATTAGTCAGGATACAGTGCGGATCTATACCCAACTGCATAGACCCAACCAACATATGGGGTACCCAGGCAACTATGGCCTCATAATCAAGGGTCCGGTTAATACCCGACCCGTATCGTAACCATTCAATCCATAGCTTAGCATCTGGAACAATCAGTATGCTTGTGATGTATCCCAACATCAGGATAGGTCAGAGTATATATAACAAGGGTAAAAGTATTGGAATATGAATAGAGGATTCAATAAATTGGGAGAAATCAAGAATTGAAATGAAATAGAAATAAGAATCAATAATTGTGTATCAGTGTATATGAACAAGAATTATCAAAGTGTAATTGATATGGAAAAGTGGGGTATATTTCACTATTCTGAACATAGAATAGGGGAAAAACTTGCCTGGTGTGCATTTCACCTCGTATGCTTAACTGCCTTCTATCTCTGGCTTGATTCGCCTTGTTGGTAATGAATCTATCATGGAAAGATATTCATTTAGATAACTTACTTTATACGCGTATCTCGAATTGATACCACGTAGCCCTAATCGTCTACCCATACGATCTTATCAGACTCGCATATATAAACATATAATTATATAGCACATAAGGTTCACATAACCACGTAAAGCACATAGCACATAAGGCACATAATTGATTTTTGACTCTTAATTATTTTTAGAATCAATACTAGACTTATATTCACACTAACAAACACTATCTGGTTCGATTTATCATTTTTCAGAATTTATTAAGCTTGATTCTATCCCTCATAAGGCCTACAACCAATTAATTACCATAAGACGACTCACTTTCGGAAAAAATTATGATTCATAATTATTTTGAATGAAATCTGGTCAATTTTCTGAGTCTAAGGGTCTTTGTTTCACTTAAATCGGACTAACGGTTTACTTACTATGTAATAAAAAAGATTTAATTAATTATAAATCAATTTATAATTAATTAATCGTAATTAAATAAACCTTAATTATATTTTTAAATAATTATTTAAGAATTATTGTATTTCGAAATTATTAATCCTTAATTATTAGAATTAATTACAAATTATTACAATTATTCACAAATTGTTATCAATTATATAATTAAATCGACGATTTATGAATAATTATTCGATATGAATAACTATTACAACTTTATTCGAATAAATAAACGAACGCTCGAATAATAAATCCAACTTATCAAACTACTACTCGTACAACTACGAGTTACTCGTATTATTTACCCAATTATCAAATTATTAATCATATTATTTAATCTTACTTAATAAGTAATTACTTAATTAATAAATAATAAATTAATAAATAATCAATTTCAAATTTCTAAACTAATAAAATAATTTAGAAACTAATTATAATAATTTTCAGAATTTAAAACTAATTTTTATTGATTTTTGGAATTATTAAAAACTGATTTTGATTTTATAAAATAAAAGTAAATAATTAAATAATTAGAAACATAAACTGGAATTCAGATTAGGGGTTTTTAGGATCAAATCCGGGTCGATTTCCGGGTTGGAACCGGGTCGAACCCGGGTCGATCAAGAACGCCGTCGGCAGCCCAGATCCGGCGCGGAGTTTTCCGGCGAGCAACCGACGTTTGAACGCGTGCTTCCTGGCTGATTCCTACTGCGTTCTCGTTCCACACGACACATGACTGCTTCTCCTCCCCCCAGCGTCGACGTTGAAACCGGAGAAGCTAAGAAATGCCGCGCGGTTTCCGATAGCACAAATTCGAGACCAAATTCAACGGGGTATACATGAAATCAAAACCCTAATCACGTACAATCTATCCCTGCAATCAAAAACTTCTAACCATCACAATTAAGTTTAGAAAATCAATTTGAAAAAAAAACCAAGACCTCGATATAGTTGCAAATCACAAAATAAAGTTATTCCAATCATCACAAACAACCAACGATTCCTAAACCAAGAACCCCTAATTTCAGTCATAAACCCTAATTTATGAATCGAAAATCAAAGCAACCAAATGTAAAATTGATGATATAAACAGAAAATAGAGATCACAAGCTTCGATTTGAATACTCACATGACTGATTTGGTGAATAGAAACATGATGAAATATGTGATTGAATATGAGGAACTGTTCTTCACCCACACAATATTCTTGATTGTTCTGATTTTTAATAATTAATTAATGAATAATTAATAATAAAATTTATACTAATGAAAATAATACCCCTAAATAAAATTATGGGGCTAATTACACATCTAATAAAAATATTTGGCTCCAATTTTTATAATATTTGGGTATTGATAATGAATTTTTAATTATCCAATAAATACAAAATAAATGCCAAAAATTCCCAAAAATTGTGAATATTTCCAAAATGCAAAGAATAATGATGTGTGATAATTTCATGATCATATAAAAATAAAAATATGATTTTTGTGTGGTTTTTAACTCCCGAAGGGGTCCGGAAAAGTTGTTTTCGCGAAAGAGGTAAATTTGTAAAACGTCTAGGGGTTCAAAATAGCGATATGGTATAGGTCGTTCTTGGAAAAATAGGGCCAATAATTTTGTTTGAAATACGGGCTTTTAAAACACTGTTTGAGCTATACGGATTTTGATGGTTAATTTTATAATAAAAGGCTCGATAAATACCTGAAACACATTCCGATCAAAACAGACAACATATAGCATATAGCAGTTTGGGTTTTATGACTCAACACATTTAATCACATAATAATACACATAAATATCTTTATTATAATATTATACAAGCGTACTTTTCTCGGTTGTTACATTCTCCCCCCTTAATAG
Organism: Apium graveolens; assembly: GCF_009905375.1. NCBI lineage: Eukaryota > Viridiplantae > Streptophyta > Magnoliopsida > Apiales > Apiaceae > Apium > Apium graveolens. Next base: position 224,803,395 of record NC_133648.1, read on the forward strand.
GATTCTGTCCTCAGAATTACGTTATGCAAATAACTGAGGATACTTTTCTAACATATCACTCTCGAGCTCCCAGGTTGATTCTTCAACCACTGGGATTCTCCACAAAACTCTCATTAATAATACAGACTTATTCCTTAATACTTTCTCCTGCCGATCTAAAATTCTTACCGACTGTTCTATATATGACAAATCTGCCTGAAGTTCTATTGGCTCATACTCTATTACATTCCTTGTATCAGGGTTATACTTCTTAAGCATAGATACATGAAATACATTATGAATATGTTATATATGGGGCGGTAAAACTAATTCGTACGCAACTTTTCCAACTCTCTTCAGAATTTCGAATGGACCGACGTATCGAGGCTTTAGCTTGCCTTTATTGCCAAACCTTGTCTATCCTTTCCATGGCGAGACTTTTAAAAATACATGCTCTCCTTCTTGAGAGTCCACATCCTTTCTGGTTGGTAATTTCATCTCTTGACAAATTGTCGATTTCATGATTCATTACTTCTTCTTGACATCCTCTTATCTTCTCCAATAATTCGGGCTGAAAAGTCATGGCATAAATCATTTCAGTGAAACTTTTGGGCACACGAACTTCAATTTCCAATTTATCGAATTCTTTGATCAAGACTTCTGAAGATGTTAACAAGTTCAATCTTTCCTTTCGACTCAATGCATCTGCTACTACATTAGATTTTCCTGGATGATAATTGATTGATATGTCGTAATCTTTGATTAGCTCTAGCCAGCGTCGCTGTCGCATGTTGAGTTCTTTCTGCGTGAAAATATACTTCAAACTTTTATGATCCGTGTAAATCTCACATCTTTCGCCAAATAGATAGTGTCTCCAGAGTTTCAGTACAAATACAATTGCTGTTAATTCTAGATCATGTGTCGGATATTTCTGCTCATAAGGCTTTAGTTATCTAGAAACGTATGTGATTACATTTCCATGTTGCATCAAAACACATCCAAGTCTTCGATAAGAAGCGTCGCTGTAAATAACAAAGTCTCCTTGATCATCAGGTAAGACAAGTACAGGTGCGGTTACCAATCGATTCTTCAATTCTTGGAAACTTGCTTCGCATTTCATATTCCATTCGAACTTTTCATTCTTCCGGGTCAGCTTCGTCAATGGTGTGGCTATCTTTGCAAAATTTTTGACAAATTTTTTGTAATAACCTGCTAATCCTAAGAAACTTCTGACTTCCGTCGGAGTCTTCGGTCTCCCCCAGTTTAAAATAGCTTCAATCTTCGCTGGATCGACTTGAATTCCTTCAATACTGATGATGTGTCCTAAAAATTGCACTTCCTTCAACCAAAATTCACATTTCAAAAATTTCGCATAAAGTTGTTCCTTCCGTAATGTCTCCAATGTCGTTCTCAAGTGCACTGCATGTTCTTCTTCAGTCTTCGAATAAAATAAGATGTCATCAATAAATACAATGATAAACTTATCTAGGTACTTCTTGAATACTCGGTTCATCAAATCCATGAATGTTGCTGGTGCATTAGTCAGTCCAAAAGCCATCACAAGAAATTCGTAGTGTCCATATCTCGTTCGGAACGCAGTCTTTGGAATATCTTCTGCCTTGATTTTTAATTGATGATAGCTTGATCGCAAATTGATTTTTGAATACCATGCCGCTCCTTTCAGTTGATCAAACAAGTCATCGATTCGTGGAAAATGATATTTATTCATAATAGTTAACTTGTTTAGCTCACGATAATCAATACATAGTCGTATGCTAACGTCTTTCTTTTTCACGAACAACACCGGTGCGCCCCATGGGGATACAATGGGCCTTATGATTTCTTTATCAAGAAGATCTTGCAATTGCTTTATTAATTCTTTCATTTCAACAGGTGTCATTCGATATGAAGCTTTTGAAATTGGTTCAGTCTCTGGTGCCAAATCAATAGTGAATTTGATTTCTCGATCAGGAGGTAATCCTGGCATCTTATAAAGTTTCTTCATCACCTTTTTGATTTCACTTCCTTTCTTATTTCCGTTCTTCATTCTCATAGCTCCTTCGGAATCGATCTCTTGACATTAATACTCATTTTGCTGTCATATCAAATTAGATATTAATACAAACTTTGATACTCACAACATCCCATTCTGAAGTAAACATCAATCATCTATATTAATACCACTTTCGATATTTAACAACAACCTAAGTATCAACATCAATCGGATACTGAATTAAAACTATATCTCACACTTTATCCAAAATAGAAATACTTGACAAATCATTTATTGTATTTTTATCAAAACAATTTAGATACAAGACGTCCTTTGATAAAACTTTGTTGCAGATGATAAAATCTCTTTGACTATCTAATAAAATCCATATTGGTGTGATTATTAATCTCCTCTTTATTCTACCTCCCTTCTTCCTTTCCTTCCTCCTCTTTGCTCTATCTTCAATCTTTAGTTCTTGAAAATATTTTTCTCACTTGTCCATACAAATAACTTTTTATTTCTTTTGTCTATTACAAAGGCATATTCATCCAAGTAAAGCCTCATGCACTTGCAACAACTTCTGAATTCTACTGATGTTCATACCTTTTTCAAATTCCTTATTGCTTTGATTTTGGATTTGATAGTCAAATAAAAATTTGACTTAATCTAATTGGAATCGATTTCCATCTAAATAACCATTAATTGGTAAAATTAACCAATTAACTTACTTAATTGATTAATTGCACCAAGTAATGACTAGCTAAACGAAATCAAAGACCAATTATATATAGTCGGATTGGTTGTAACAATCTCTTCCAAGAACCGGGATCACAATTATTTGGAGTATCAACATGAATATCAATAACAGATGGAAGTATACTTTCTATCTTCAAAAGTAGGCTAATTTCTGAAAATTTGGGCAACATCTCCTTTATATTATTGACTACCAGTCGGGCTCAAGCTGACACCAACAATTAATCAAACAATCAACAGTCACTCAAACAAACAACAATCAACCTTCAAATATACCAATTCACTGCCACCTTCTAAACTTATTATGTCACCACCGTATATAATACTAACCAGTACAACCCGTATTTTAGTTCAACTTAAGATTATAGCGAACAATTCTGATGATACCATGACCTTTTTCATATCTTCTGATTATAACAGAATATCAATACTTAGTATAATTATAATCTATTCTAGAGTTCTTCTAGTTCATGTTTCAAATCAAACTCTCTATTTAACAATTCGTCCATCCTTCGCAATATACACTTGTTCTTATTAATTAACTTGTTCAACTTCTGATGACCAACACCTGGTCTCAACAAACCCTCTTATAATCTTGCAAATGAGTTCATTTAGTTTTAAAGCTTCACATCTGAAAAATTGTTGCAGTCAGACCACCATACCTTCATCTCCCCTTATGTTTTTCCACATTAAACCTTCTTTGCCGACCCAACTACAAGCATTAATTTTACCACAAATCACTTACTTGAATGTGAAAGCCCAATCATTCCTTGACGAACGCACTCAATGTTTATTCGTAACTAGCATTTCTTTGATCTTGAATCTTCATGACAAATATCTCCCACATGATTGAGGTATGCTTCATTTTCACAATGTGTTAATCGATTATCTGGTTATCATTAAGGATTTCTTCATTCGTCTCCATTGTCCAATCGATCATTTGCCTCATCTGATATATGCAGCTTTACTTTCTTGTTTCTCTAGTTACTTTACCTCATACGATTTGCTAATTACTCCAATTCACGCCAAAATCTCATACTTGCAACGTATCATGTATGCAGATCCTCGCCTTTGATTTGATGTCCTCGCAACTATCCCGTTATCAGCATAATGATTCTTCTCTGCACGTAAATTCCCACCATCCATCGACTTGTAATTGTCCATACTTATTACGTAACTTTATCTGCTACACGGGTTCATTTTACTTTCTTTTTAAAACATTCAAAAGATAGACCTAACACTAGAAGGAATTTGTGTATATGGTTCTGATGGGAAACTTTTTATAAGGGATAAGAGTACAAGGAAACAATCGGAAGGATTCATGAATAAACAAATCAGGAGTGAGAAAGAAAGAATGAATAATAATTTAAATAGGAATGAGACAACCATATTGGTACTCAAGATGGCTAGTCTGTCATACCATATGGCACACAGCACATGATTAGGTGGTGTCCCACCAGACTCTTTGTCATTTCGACAAATCGACACACCACATCACTCCTTGTCCCAATTAGAAAACAATATTTTGAAGAAGGAATGATTTGAAAGGGATTCAACAATCACCTTATAAAGCTGATCATGAAAGAAGTTCATACTATACTATGCTGCATCTATCTATATATAATACACAGGGTACAACACTCTACTATCATCTGAAATCAAAAATCCGGGTGGCACACGGCTCAACTCCTGCTGTAGCGCCTCTAGTACGGCCTCGATCGCTCCCATCGCCCTACGATACACGGCCTCGGTACGCACGTCCTGCTGTCTCAACTCAATAATCTCCTGAGAACCGGCCCTGTAGATCTGACGAAGCCTCTCTCTCAGTATATAGTCTGGCTTAAGCGCTCAGACTGGTCCATCCTCCTGTGTCTCAAATAATCCAAGGATCTCCCTACACTGATCCTGCCATCTCACTCTATCCTCTCTCTCACTTTGGAACCTCTGATAAGACACCATGTGGGGCTTGTGAAGATCTGTGCGTGAACCTCGAAAAGGCAAGGGTACTGGATGGTCTACTACCACCTCATCTATAAACTCTTGCTGTGGGAACTGGAATATCCCAGGCACAGGGGCATAGATAGCCAACGGTGCTGGAAATAAGATAGGCTGCTCCTGAGGTGCATACATGGGTGGCTCTGGCTCTGGCTCGAACTATGGCAACTGAGGCTGCTCCACTGGATCCTGGGGATCCAAATCTCCCCACTGAGGTAAATCATCCATGTCAGGAATATCAAATGCGGGTAACTCTAATGGAGGAAGGTCGGGTATCTCCGGCTCAAAATAAGGAAAGTAATCAACAAAATCTGGTACCTCGGGTGCGGGTAACTGATTCGGCATTGGTCCCTGTGGCAGAGGTGGGGATGGTGGTAATGGAGGAAACTCATGGACTGATGCTGGAGGCAATACCGGGTCTGATGCAGTACGCTAGGATGATGACACTGAAGAAGCCATCTAACATAATAATCATAACACAAGAAAACAATCAAATCACAACCCTAGAACTCACAACTCCTAATCATATAAACAAGCAACCCTAACATTCTTACTTCTATCTTATATGACCTTTCTATCTTATCTTAACTCTAATGTTCTTGTTTTCAAGGGACAAAACTTAAGCTCTGATGTCAACTATAACACCCTCCAAATCCGAGGTATAGATTTGGGGCATTATGAACACTAACTACTCACTAAACCTTTATAAACAAGACATAAATAAAATAATTACCCCGAACTACTACTACTGAGGATCTTTTCAAGGTTAAGGATTGAAAACAAGAACGACAAACCAACTTTATTACAAACCAGTTTTAAACTGTCTGTCTCAAGAACTCTCTTTATTACAAAATATTATTCTATTCATATTTTAAACTAAACATCTTTTATTCAAACTACATCTATTACTCTTCCTGCTACACCTGATCTGGTAATTCAAAGCTCTCTTTTGGGATAGGGACAAAAACCCTTGGAATAAGAGGGTCCCGCTGCTTGACTCGCTTCTTGACTATGCGGGTTCTGATGGGTTTCATTCTCAATCTTAACTGCAAAACAATATGAATAACAATATAAGTGGGTGAGCCAAAATTGCTCAACAAGCCTGCAACAATGTATATATATAGTATAAAGAGAAGAATAAATGAACCGATAATCTGTTGGTTTGAACAACCATCTGTTTCTATAAAGAATAATAATTTGCCATTACTGGAGATTTCCAAATGAACAAGGCTGGAAACAAGAACCAACATATGCACTATAACCTGATGATCAGTCATGATACAGTGCAGATCTATACCCAACTGTATAGACCCAACCAACATATGGGGTACCCAGGCAACTATGGCCTCATAATTAAGGGTCTTGTTAATACCCGACCCGTATCGTAACCATCCAGTCCATAGCTTAGCATCCAGAATAATCGGTATGCTTGTGATATATCCCAACATCAGGATATGTCAGAGTATATGTAACAAGGGTAAAAGTATTGGAATATGAATAGAGAATTCAATAAATTAGGAGAAATCAAGAATCGAAATGAAATAGAAATAAGAATCAATAATTTTGTATCAGTGTATATGAACAAGAATTATCAAAGTGTAATTGATATGGAAAAGTGGGGTATATTTCACTATTCTGAACTTAGAATAGGGGAAAAACTTGTCTGGTGTGCACTTCACCTCATATGCTTAACTGCCTTCTATCTCTGGCTTGATTCGCCTTGTTGGTACTGAATCTATCATGGAAAGATATTCATTTAGATAACTTACTTCTTACGCGTATCTCGAATTGATACCACGTATCCCTAATCATCTACCCATACGATCTTATCAGACTCGCATATATAAACATATAATTATATAACACATAAGGTTTACTTAACCACGTAAAGCACATAGCACATAAGGCACATAATTGATTTTCGACTCTTAATTATTTTTAGATCAATACTAGACTTATATTCACACTAACAAACACTATCTGGTTCGATTTATCATTTTTCAGAATTTATTAAGCTCAATTCTACCCCTAATAGGGCCTACAACCAATTAATTATCATAAGACGACTCGTTTCCGAAAGAAATTATGATTTATAATTATTTTGAATGGAATCGGGTCATTTTTCTGAGTCTAAGGGTCTTCGTTTCACTTAAATCGGACTAACGGTTTATTTACTATGCAATAAACAAGATTTAATTAATTATAATTCAATTTATAATTAATTAATCATAATTAAATAAACCTTAATTATAATTTTAAATAATTATTTAAGAATTATTGTATTTTGAAATAATTAATCCTTAATTATTAGAATTAATTACAAATTATTACAATTATTCACAAATTATTATCAATTATATGATTAAATCGACGATTTACGAATAATTATTCGATATGAATAACTATTACAACTTTATTCGAATAAATAAACGAACGCTCGAATAATAAATCCAACTTATCGAACTACTACTCGTACAACTACGAGTTACTCGTATTATTTACCCAATTATCGAATTATTAATCATATTATTTAATCTTATTTAATAATTAATTACTTAATTTTTAAATAATAAATAAATAAATAAATAATCAATTTCAAATTTCTAAATTAATAAAATAATTTAGAAACTAATTATAATAATTTTCAGAATTTAAAACTAATTTTTATTGATTTTTGGAATTTTTAAAAACTGATTTTCATTTTATAAAATAAAAGTAAATAATTAAATAATCAGAAACATAAACTGAAATTCAGATTAGGGCTTTTTAGGATCAAACCCGGGTCGATTTCCGGGTTGGAACCGGGTCGAACCTGGGTCGACCAAGAACGCAGTCGGCAGCCCAGATCCGGCGCGGAGTTTTCCGGCGAGCAACCGACGTTTGAACGCGTACTTCCTGGCTGATTCCTACTGCGTTTTCGTTCCACACGACACGTGACTGCTTCTCCTCCCCCAGCGTCGACGTTGAAACCATTGAAGCCAAGAAACGCCGCCGACAGCGGCGGTTTCCGGCGAGCACAAATTCGAGACCAAATTCAACGGGGTATACATGAAATCAAAGCCCTAATCACATACAATCTATCCTTGGAATCAAAACCTTCTAACCATCACAATTAAGTTCTGAAAATCAATTTGAAAAAAATATAAAAACCAAGACCTTGATTCTTATTTCTAGCAATAGAACACAACAAATTCTGGCATGATTCAGTTGCAAATCACAAAATAAAGCTATTCCAATCATCACAACCAACCAACCAAGAACCCCTAATTTCAGTCATAAACCCTAATTTACGAATCGAAAATCAAAGCAACCAAATGTGATTGAATCCGAGGAACTGTTCTTCACCCACACAATATTCTTGATTTTTCTGATTTTTAATAATTAATTAATGAATTATTAATAATAAAATTTATACTAATGAAAATAATACCCCTAAATAAAATTATGGGGCTTATTACACCTCTAATAAAAATATTTGTCCCCAATTTATATAATATTTGGGTATTGATAATGAATTTTTAATTATCCAATAAATACAAAATAAATGCCAAAAATTCCCAAAAATTGTGAATATTTCAAAAATGCAAAGAAAAATGATGTTTGATAATTTCATGATCATATAAAAATAAAAATATGATTTTTGTGGGGTTTTTGACTCCCGAAGGGGTCCGGAAAAGTTGTTTTTCACGAAAGAGGTAAATTTGTAAAACGTCTAGGTGTTCAGAATAGCGATATGGTATAGGTCGTTCTTGGAAAAATAGGGCCAATAATTTTGTTTGAAATACGGGCTTTTAAAACACTGTTTGAGCTGTACGGATTTTGATATCAGAAAGATAATTTTATAATAAAAGACTCGATAAATACCCGAAACATATTCCGATCAAAATAGACAACACGTAGCACATAGCAGTTAGGGTTTTATGACTCAACACATTTAATCACATAATAATACATATAAATATCTTTATTATAATATAATACAAGTGTAATTTTCTCGGTTATTACACTTTACATGACAAATAAACTCTTTTTTGAAGATTTAATACCTCGGTCGCCATCAAGAACTCAAGGAATATAAGTTTAAATGCCCAGTCACCAAGATTTTTGTTTCATGTCACCTCATGGTTGCACCTGTGGCCCCTGTATCTTTTATACTAGATCTTTTTGGCTCTAAAACTTAAAATGTATATTAAACTCTTGCTTGAAGATGTTTAAACCTCAGTCGCCATCATGATCTCAAGGAATGCAAGTTAAAAGGCCTAATCAGCATGGTTCTTGGTTCAAGCCTCCTCCCGGTTGCACCCTTGGCTCTTGTCGAGTTCTAAGGAAGAAGGGATTATGTAACACCCCCAGATCCGGGGTCGGGGATCCGGGTCGTCACGGTCTTTCTTTCCAAAATATCACTTCACTTAATTAATAATAATAACCTTATGCTGTGACCCCACACTAACACACACCACAATCCGTTATAGTCTCAGAGATGAAATTTAAATAAGTACAAGTCTTTGAATCCACAATTTAAAAGTTATTACAACCCAAAATGATTACTTGATAAATTTACAGTTAATTGCCATTATCTGCCACAAGTTATAATTATACATAATTTGATTCTCAAAAATAGAATGCCTGATCTACCAATAGATCTACCTCTGCAGCTATAGCAGCCACAACATCATCGGGAAGACGCGGGATGCTTCCCACGCGCTTGCGCTGGGTCTGCTGGAGTCTGGCCATCTTTCCTAACTGTTGTTGTGTGATGAAGAAATAAAGCAAGAGTGAGCCTTACAGCTCGCAAGATAATATGTAGTGATAACAATAATATAAGTATCTAAATGGATACTTACTAGAATCTTTTATCATGAGTAAGATAATTACTTACTAGATATAAGTAAAAACAAGGGATGAAGTTACCAAATACTTCACTATACTTATATCATTTATAAAGCTACTTGAACTACCACTGTTCAAAGTATAATGAGCTTTCAACAGTTTATCACATAGATGAGACTACAAGACAAGATTTGAATAGATTAAATCTTTAAAATATCATCAAAATAAAATAAAGTTACGAGATACTTCATTTGATGCAAACATCATTTTGAAAACTTGACCCTGCCAACACTCAACAATCGCCCAACCGTAGCCTTTCTATCGAAATGCTCTGGGTAGTGTTGCAGAAATATCCAATTGGATAATGAACTCATTACGGGAGTTTGCCGCGCCAGGAAGACCACTTACGATGATCAGTCGTAGTAGTGCAACCCCACCATTTTCTACATGTAGAGGAGAACCTGTCGGATTTACTTGTCAACCAAACACTGAACTCCTAAGGAATGGACCGCCTTAGCGGAACTTCCAGGCCATTTGGGCCAATATAATAAGGCTGGGCCGGCGCCACTCGACCACTTACGCCACTCCTAGTTCAGATAAAATCCATGACTCTGAAACGTAAAGCTCGTTCCCCCTTTCCCCAAGTAGAAACTTGTTGATACGGCTCCACCAAGAAGTCGTATCTAGTTGGAAAGGAGAACTCACCGATATTTCCCAGGCGATGCCTTTTAATGGATTAACTTGTTCCAAGAATTTTACTTCCCGAGTGTTGGGTAAGTAATCGATTCATTTAACAAAACAGCAACCTTGTTGCGAATATAAAACACACCACAGAGCCGGATCCCTCAGGTTTTGAGCGAGTATTTAAATCCCCTTCGAAAGGAGGATCTTAAATATAAAAATGAGTTTTGGGATCCGCTCTAACTTTTAAAAAATCATTTTGAAGACTCGCAAAACATTTTTAAGAATGTTTGGAGTGATGCTGATTTAACAAAATAAATCAGTCCCAATATATTAGAAAATATCTGAATATTATTATTTAAATAATATTTCCATAAAGAATAATCTTTATAAAAAATAATTGAAGTAGAAGTTTTGAAACTTATACTTGAAATGAATATTAAATATCCAAAGATATACCTATACGAAAGTACTATCTTTATTTGAATAATCAAAAGTGAGTTTGATTATCGACACCTTATTCTTTAATAAAATAAAGAATATATCTCAGCAAATAATCGGAGTCATAGATCCTCAAATGAATATTCAAATAATATTCATTAAATAATATAAACTGAGTCATAAGCCCTCGAATGAATATTCAAATAATATTCAATAAATAATATAAAAGAGTCATAAGCCCTCGAATGAATATTCAAATAATATTCAGATAAATAAATAAAAGGGTCATAAGCCCTCGAATGAATATTCAAATAATATTCAATAAATAATATAAAAGAGTCGTAAGCTCACGAATGAATATTCAAATAATATTCAGATAAATAAATAAAAGGGTCATAAGCCCTCGAATGAATATTCAAAATAATATTCATTTAATATAAAGGAATCATACGCCTTCGAATAATATTCGAAATAATATTCAATAATAAAATAAAGTTAAAGTTATCGAATAAACCTTATTCGATTAATAGTTTTGAAAACTATGACCATATATATATATAAGTATATATATATATATATTTATATCCATATATACAAAATCTACTCGGGATCCTCGACTCCCGGTTTTAGAAAATATTTTCACCTTTGGGTCCCTGTACTAAGGGTATATGCAAATTACCGCTATCCTCTAGCATAGGTATTATCAACTGAATCAACAGATATATATATATATATATATGGCAAGAATGCGAAACAGGCATGCATATATATATATACCATAGCAGCATGCTTCAATATATTGCATCATTTGCTAATTAACCAACATGCATCTATCGCAAGATAATGCAAATACATATATTCATCACAACAACAGTTATAACGGGTAGAAAACTTGCCTGAGCGACTTGGGGTGATAAAAGGCTCGGGACGAGTCTGGTAACCTATAAACAATAAGTAAGTTGGAATTAAACCAAAGTCACTTGCAAATCTATACTTTAACTAACTTAGACTCTAACGCTTGTTTTGCGCTTATTGATTCTCTTAAGTCACTCGAGTACCCTCGGCTCCACCATTTTTAATAAATTAACCATTACGAGTTTTAAAGCGATTCCTTCGCGAGTGTCTTACCAACTGCCTAACACTCTTACCATAATTGTTTCATACATTAATTAACCCTTTTTGGTCTTTAACCTATGTTTCAAAGTAAGGCGAGGGGAAATGATTCGTTCGCGAAACGCCGTTACTTGAAACGGTCGTTTCTCCTAAACCGTACATCGGAATCAAACGAACTACATATCAAAACGAAGCTCGTAACATGAACTATCTAAACATGGCAATGGTAATAATCTAGCAGGGAGTTCTCGGGTCCAAATGTTATGAACAAAAGCAGTCTAAAGTAAATCGGACATTATGACGGCTATGTTTACGCGATTACCAATGTTTAAACTACTCCAATTAACCACCAACCAACTCATAACCATCAATACAACAAAACTTCACCGAAACCATACCACATCAGTCCATAATCTCCGAGGTTTTCAACTCAAACAACCACAATCAAGACCTATGAACTATAATCAAGCTTCAATTACCAAAACACTTCCAAATCAAATCAAACTACTAATAATCACAATCCATGCTTCTCATTTCACAAAACCAACCATTAAACTTACTAACAAATAAAGTAAAGGCTAGGGTTTGAAGTTTATACCTTCCTTGGGAGGTGTTAAGTTGCTAGGAAGCCTTAGGGAGCCTCCTACAAGCTTGATCTTTCCAAAGAAATCAAGAACACAAAGTTAGGCTTTGAAGTTTCTAAAAGTCCGATTTAAAACACTGTAAAAATGAGGGTCTTACCATGATTATTTGGACGAGACTTGTGAACAAGAGTTGTAGGTCATCTCAATACCTTTCCAATGAGCTATAGAACACAATATTTGAGTGAGAAATGAAGGAGATACAGCAGTTTTAGTGTGCTGGTTCTGTTTTGGCCGAGAGCATGAAGAACAATGCCTTGGTTTCTTTTTGATTTTGATGAAAATGATTTGCTTGGCTTGGTTGGTTTGATTTTTATGTTTGTTTTAGTAAATTACCTAGTTGCCCTTGATTTTGTGTGGTTAAAAAGCCACCACATCTCCTTCCTTCCCATGTCATGCTTGTGTCATCCTCATGATGTCATCCTCCCCTCCTTGTCCTCTTCTCATTGGTTGGGTGACATCATCCTCTCTAATCCCTTTGATTAACTTCCTAATTATTTGCCTAATGACCGCTGATCTGTTATACTGTTCGCTTAACTTTCGTTTTCCTTTATCGTTTGAGGGATCATACCCGGGATCTTATTACTTAGGTTCCCTTAACCTTTCTCAATACATTATATTCCTTTTTATGATCCTCTATTATAATCCTTTAATTTAAATCCTTTTATCCTGTTACCTTATACTCAATTCTTTCCGTATCTATTGGATTTCCGGGAAAAATCAAAGTGTTCGGATTTGGATTCTGACGATCTTTACATACACTTATATCCCATATAAAGTACTAATAAAATCTCAGAATATCCATATCAGAACCCCTATATAGTGTGGCATGAAAAGTTTTCTCATTCAGCAAAAACACTATTCATAAGGGTTTCAAAATTTCCCAAAAATTGGGGTTATTACAGTCTCCCCTCCTTAAAAGGATTCCGTCCCGGAATCAGATAGAAAATGAATTGGGATACTTTCTTAGCATTACACTTTCTAACTCTCAAATAAATTTTCCCACATTGTGGTTTTTCCATCAAACTCTGAATAGTTTGATAACCCTTCTCCTAAGAACTTGTTCCCTTTTCACTCTACAACCCTTCCTGGTTGCTCCATATAGGTTACGTCGGGTTACATATCTATGCGCTCATATGCCCCTATTTATCTGGCATCTGAATTACACTTCCTTAACACTGATACGTGAGACACGTTACGACCTGCTACATGTTCAGGGTTAGGGCTAGCTCCTATGCTATCCTCCCAATACGTCTTAATATATCCAAGGGTCCAACAATTCGTGGACTTAGCTTTCATTTCTTTCCGAGCCTCATCCTTCCTTTTCAAGGAAATACCTATAACAACACTAGGTCCCCTATTTCATACTCTTTTTCCTTTCGTGTCAAATCAACATACTTATCATGTCCATCTTGGGCTACTACCAGCCGTCCTCTGATTAGATCTATCATATCCTTGGTCCTTTGGACTACTGCGGGTCCGAGCATCTTGCGCTCTACAACTTCATCCTAACATAAGAGAGATCGACATTGTCTTCCCTCAAGGATCTCATAAGGTGATACCTCAATACTGACATATGATCTATTGTCGTTAAAAAACTCAACCCGTGTTAAGTGATCATTCCAATTTCTTTCAAGTCTATTGCACAGACTCTCATTATAGCTTTTAGCATTAGAGCTTTTGCTTCTCACTACCCATCCTTTTTCCCAGTTCGTAGTCGCTACTATCTTCCGTTCCTAATATTATACTAGTTATACTTTTGCTCGTTAGCGTTCTATAACCTTTTAATAACCACGTCAACCTTAGTATCACGAATGTGTTTCCATTCCGAATACTACCACAACTTTATTACTCCTTTTTCAGCTGTTTCCATTTCCCAAAGTTTGATCAATCATATAGAAGTAAAGGAATTTGTTGAGAGATCACTATGATCATGAACACTTGTTATCTCGCATAGTTAGTACAGAAGGTGGCCAGCCTTTAGTACTTGACAAGCAATTAAACAATAGTTGGTATCCTACTAGGCTTCTATCACACAGATAGACAGTCATTCGGCAATACCTCCCCTTCTGGAAGGGTTGTTCTTCTCAACTTACATGAAATGAAAAGAAGAGAAAAGAACGAACTGAAAAGAATTGTATATATAAAAAAAAATATACTGCCACAAAATATCTGGCTTGGAACCTACCTCTGAACTATAGAGGTTTGTCATAGGAGAACAAAACATATATGTATTTATATCAACATCAAGTATTATAGCATCCTATTTCACATGCCTAAATATTTTTGCTATTCCGTCCATCATTCTATGGACCCATGCTCTTCCTCGAGCTTATACACAATCACCTTTGAAACTCCCTCGACATCTAAAATCGAATCTGGGATCTCATTCTATACATCATCGTTACTAGAATTCTATGCTTGCACCGCAACCTTCCTCGTATAATAATACGACTCTCTATTGATAAGAAAGAATAATAATTCACTAGGTAGATACTCTACTTAATTAGTCTATCAATGATAACTTATACACTACCACGACCCGATTAGTGGTACTCAATCTCAACACCCATTCCAATACAACTCTCACGGTTGTAATCAGCTCATTACTCGCAGAATCATTGCTGCCTTACTATGGTCCACCACTGACCTACTGTAGTCATTCATTTTCCATGAAGTCTTAATAGCTAACCATACGGAGTCCATACATCTCGTATCTAATTCTCCTAAGGAGTTAACATAACCACCAATCACAATTCATGAAGAACACTCCAAACTCTGACGTACTTTCATGACATGAAGTAGATAAAATTGCAGAAGAGTTTCAATCAAAGCAACGATAGCAGGTTAATACCATTCTTAATCATATGCCTTAAATAGAAGACTTAACTCAAAGGTTCGTCTAGTCCTTTTTGAAACATGGTCCTGGCTTATCTCAAGATAGGACCTCCTAAGATAGATAGCCCGCTCATGGCGATTACACGAATTAAACCTTTACCAACTACTATTACGGTTGGGTATTGCACAGTCATCAGAAGGAATGTCAATCTTCCAAACCATAATACAACCTTCACAGTTTTAACCATCCTCACTGTATTATTTTGGCACAAGCGCCTATAATTATCCTCTTACCTTTAAAGTGTCGGCCACCTCTTTGGCCTTTCCTGATAGTAAAATTTCCTTACAGTCAATTTCATTTTAACCACTTTCACAAATTTTCTACCCTATTTCCGATCACTGCTTGAGTGAAGATGTTTTCCTTAAAATCTGATAAGAAAAAAAATCACCATTTTTCCATAAGTTATTGCCTCAGTCTTTAGAGGTTAATCACTGTCATGACTGACTCTCAATCATAATTAGAACATCTTTTATCTTAAGTCCTAATTTCCATGAATAATTTCGACCATTACTGGTTCGATCCATACTTTCTCGTGGTTTAACACGTGCCCCACTTGGCAACACTATAATTATGTCATATTTCCTTTATCCACATTTCTAATCTTGAGAATTTTGAATATTACCTTTCTCCTTGTAAAACCTCTAAGGTTATCCTTGAATCGTTCCTCCTGTATTCCCTAGATACAGGGCATATCAAAATTCCATATACTAATACTAGAATCATTGTCTATATACTTTTGAAAAAAAATTCTCCACTGATTCTTTAAAGGTTGTTATTACCTTAATCCTTTCCAATTCATACTGTCAAATTTCATACTATCCCTATTAAGGGTGAAATGCCAACCTTTATGCATTCCCCTAGGATTCATTTTAAGTTACCGATGTTCTATCCTTAATTCCACCTTTGAAAAGGTACATGCATCCATCCATGGATAAACCAAGTCATATATCCTTGATAGATTATCTTCTTCATCATTCCCACCTCGATAGTCTATACCTAACTTCATAATAGCATCCTTATTCAAATTGAGGTCAATCCATATGGCCTCCAAAAGATAACAATGGTCATCCGCTTTTCTTTCCTGATTTGGTAATGATAACATGGATGTTCTGGAAGATATTGGTCATGTTCAACATGAACTTCTTCTTAATAATTCCTTATTTACTTTTGTTGTTTATCTCAACAGTCACCTCAATGTTGGGATATCTTTCATACCTGGCGTCTCCCTTTCTGGGTATCATGCCACCGGTCTTATACTTCACATTCTTGAAGGTCACTTCCTTCATCCAATTTTTCCTAATTTTTTACTTCCTTGTCTCCTCAGTCTATCCGCGTCTCATTATTTATCCTTCGAACTATTTCAAGGTTTCCTCGAATCCTCCCAACTTAAAGGGGATAAAATGTACATAACTCGTATGCCTTCAACCATCAACTTTAACTCATGGTGAATCACCCTCATCCTGACGATTACATACTTTTCTATGTCTATTGCTACGAGTCTTTAGGGTTTCCTCATACCCAACTCCCTTATCATACCTCAAACTCTATTGCCTTTATATTCCTTTCCACTTCAGTTTCTTTTTATTTTCCTTTCTCTTATCATTATTTCATGAACTAACACAACATAAGTATTGATTCTAAACATCCCGTCATTCTGGATTCGTGTCCTCAGAACGAATCTTGATAACTTTTATAACTTAGATTCATAATTCATCATACTCATCCACTTTTGTTCTAGCTCCAAAGCTTTTACACTATCTCCTTATCTTTGGGAATTACTTTCCCGAAAACAATTGACTGAACTTAAATCAGTTTATTCTAACCTCTAGCTCCGTGCCTTTCTTGGTCTTTCACCAGCGGGTGGTCTCTCTCTTAGGAGGGTAAGTGACAAAAATAGTCTTTTGTGGTTCGTCAATCATTCAGAATCTCAAATGATTCCTCTATTTCCTTTAGCCAGGCTCTTGCCTCGACTAGGTCAACCTGTTCCTTGGAACTCTGAGAGCTTAGAGACTTAAAGGTCCTGAAAGAATTTCCTATCGCATTGTTTCCTCAAGGTGGTGGTTGGGGATAATAGTCTAAGTTCTGTCTAGACAGGTCCATGAATTGCCGTATAGGAGTACCGTCTCGGGTCTCCTTTCCTTACTCGACTTTCTGTTTCCTTAGTATGAAATGTTTCATCCTACTCCCCATAATTGGGGTCATCTTTTAATTTAAAATCCTCATTTTCCACTCCATTATGTCATGGGTTCCTTCTATCTTGATGGCGACCTCCCTGACTATCACGTTCAGGGTTTGTTCTAAATCTTATTCCTCAAACTATGGCTCTCATCTAAGTTCTCATCCTTACGCTCTTGAACTTTCTGAACCCAAATTCTATAGGAATACCTCATTATTCCCTTATCATCTTTCTCTGGCACCGTATGCTCTTTTCCAATAATTCGGTCTCTATTACAATCTCAAACAGCTTTTCGGTACCGGCTCCGGTTACCTTCACTACTATTTCCAAAATCTCTTATAAACTCTCCCAAAGACATTATCATCTTGAGTCTCTCCTTTTTACTAAGGGCATCAGCCACCACATTGGCTTTCCCCGAATGATAAAGAATCTCCCAATCATTATTCTTGATTAGCTCTAACTGCCTCCTCTGGCATATGTTGAGCTCTTTCTACGTGAAAATGTACTAGAGCACTTATGGCTTAGGTAATTCTCGCACTTCTCTCCATACAAGTAGTGCCTCCAATCTTTAGGGTAAAACTATTGCCACGAGCCTAAGCTCATGGGCGGGGATATCGAATTTCATATTACCTTAATTGTCTTGACATGTACGCGATTACCTTACCGTGCTGCATAAGCACGCACCCTAAGCCCTTGTGCGAAGCATCACTACACTTCACAAAATCTCCTTTTCCATCCGGCAATGCCAGCATAGGGGCCATCACCAACCTCTGCTTCAGTTCTTGAAAGCTGTTCTCGCATTTCTCTGTTCATTCGAACTTCTCAGTCTTACGAGTAAGTCGCGTTAAAGGGGTTACTATCTTTACAAACTTGAACGAACCTCCGGTAGTGACCGGCCAATCCTACCTCTGGTAGTCGACCTAACCATGGTCATCAATTCATCAATGGTCCTTTATCCAATCTTGTCAGGATCCTCCATGGGATCCTCCTCAACAACTATCCCTTCTAGGACAACATCCTCAACCGCTATATCCTCAATATCAACATCATCCGGTCCTGCATTAGGACACTCTATCGGATCCACAATCCGATCTCCAATTAGTAATAAAACATCATCGCGCTGTTGCTCCTCAACCTCAGGGTTCGGAGTCCCGCTACCATATACGATAACGAACTACGCTCCTATCACGATATTTATAAGGGTTCCCATAAGGGTTTTAACTGTCAGTACTACGTTAGGTAGCCCGACTATGAACTTGGCAAGAGTTCTTATTATCTTTGTGAACTTATTATCTTAACGTCACATCATCTCTGAGGTTTATAACGCTTAGCTCTGATACCACTTCAGTAACACCCCCAGATCCGGGGTCGGGGATCCGGGTCGTCACGGTCTTTCTTTCCACAATATCACTTCACTTAATTAATAATAATAACCTTATGCTGTGACCCCACACTAACACACACCACAATCCGTTATAGTCTCAGAGATGAAATTTAAATAAGTACAAGTCTTTGAATCCACAATTTAAAAGTTATTACAACCCAAAATGATTACTTGATAAATTTACAGTTAATTGCCATTATCTGCCACAAGTTATAATTATACATAATTTGATTCTCAAAAATAGAATGCCTGATCTACCAATAGATCTACCTCTGCAGCTATAGCAGCCACAACATCATCGGGAAGACGCGGGACGCTTCCCACGCGCTTGCGCTGGGTCTGCTGGAGTCTGGCCATCTTTCCTAACTGTTGTTGTGTGATGAAGAAATAAAGCAAGAGTGAGCCTTACAGCTCGCAAGATAATATGTAGTGATAACAATAATATAAGTATCTAAATGGATACTTACTAGAATCTTTTATCATGAGTAAGATAATTACTTACTAGATATAAGTAAAAACAAGGGATGAAGTTACCAAATACTTCACTATACTTATATCATTTATAAAGCTACTTGAACTACCACTGTTCAAAGTATAATGAGCTTTCAACAGTTCATCACATAGTTGAGACTACAAGACAAGATTTGAATAGATTAAATCTTTAAAATATCATCAAAATAAAATGAAGTTACGAGATACTTCATTTGATGCAAACATCATTTTGAAAACTTGACCCTGCCAACACTCAACAATCGCCCAACCGTAGCCTTTCTATCGAAATGCTCTGGGTAGTGTTGCAGAAATATCCAATTGGATGATGAACTCATTACGGGAGTTTGCCGCGCCAGGAAGACCACTTACGATGATCAGTCGTAGTAGTGCAACCCCACCATTTTCTACATGTAGAGGAGAACCTGTCGGATTTACTTGTCAACCGAACACTGAACTCCTAAGGAATGGACCGCCTTAGCGGACCTTCCAGGCCATTTGGGCCAATATAATAAGGCTGGGCCGGCGCCACTCGACCACTTACGCCACTCCTAGTTCAGATGAAATCCATGACTCTGAAACGTAAAGCTCGTTCCCCCTTTCCCCAAGTAGAAACTTGTTGATACGGCTCCACCAAGAAGTCGTATCTAGTTGGAAAGGAGAACTCACCGATATTTCCCAGGCGATGCCTGTTAATGGATTAACTTGTTCCAAGAATTTTACTTCCCGAGTGTTGGGTAAGTAATCGATTCATTTAACAAAACAGCAACCTTGTTGCGAATATAAAACACACCACAGAGCCGGATCCCTCAGGTTTTGAGCGAGTATTTAAATCCCCTTCGAAAGGAGGATCTTAAATATAAAAATGAGTTTTGGGATCCGCTCTAACTTTTAAAAAATCATTTTGAAGACTCGCAAAACATTTTTAAGAATGTTTGGAGTGATGCTGATTTAACAAAATAAATCAGTCCCAATATATTCGAAAATATCTGAATATTATTATTTAAATAATATTTCCATAAAGAATAATCTTTATAAAAAATAATTGAAGTAGAAGTTTTGAAACTTATACTTGAAATGAATATTAAATATCCAAAGATATACCTATACGAAAGTACTATCTTTATTTGAATAATCAAAAGTGAGTTTGATTATCGACACCTTATTCTTTAATAAAATAAAGAATATATCTCAGCAAATAATCGGAGTCATAGATCCTCAAATAAATATTCAAATAATATTCATTAAATAATATAAACTGAGTCATAAGCCCTCGAATGAATATTCAAATAATATTCAATAAATAATATAAAAGAGTCATAAGCCCTCGAATGAATATTCAAATAATATTCAGATAAATAAATAAAAGGGTCATAAGCCCTCGAATGAATATTCAAATAATATTCAATAAATAATATAAAAGAGTCATAAGCCCTCGAATGAATATTCAAATAATATTCAGATAAATAAATAAAAGGGTCATAAGCCCTCGAATGAATATTCAAAATAATATTCATTTAATATAAAGGAGTCATACGCCTTCGAATAATATTCGAAATAATATTCAATAATAAAATAAAGTTAAAGTTATCGAATAAACCTTATTCGATTAATAGTTTTGAAAACTATGACCATATATATATAAGTATATATATATATATATATATTTATATCCATATATACAAAATCTACTCGGGATCCTCGACTCCCGGTTTTAGAAAATATTTTCACCTTTGGGTCCCTGTACTAAGGGTATATGCAAATTACCGCTATCCTCTAGCATAGGTATTATCAACTGAATCAACAGATATATATATATGGCAAGAATGCGAAACAGGCATGCATATATATATACCATAGCAGCATGCTTCAATATATTGCATCATTTGCTAATTAACCAACATGCATCTATCGCAAGATAATGCAAATACATATATTCATCACAACAACAGTTATAACGGGTAGAAAACTTGCCTGAGCGACTTGGGGTGATAAAAGGCTCGGGACGAGTCTGGTAACCTATAAACAATAAGTAAGTTGGAATTAAACCAAAGTCACTTGCAAATCTATACTTTAACTAACTTAGACTCTAACGCTTGTTTTGCGCTTATTGATTCTCTTAAGTCACTCGAGTACCCTCGGCTCCACCATTTTTAATAAATTAACCATTATGAGTTTTAAAGCGATTCCTTCGCGAGTGTCTTACCAACTTCCTAACACTCTTACCATAATTGTTTCATACATTAATTAACCCTTTTTGGTCTTTAACCTAGTTTCAAAGTAAGGCGAGGGGAAATGATTCGTTCGCGAAACGCCGTTACTTGAAACGGTCGTTTCTCCTAAACCGTACATCGGAATCAAACGAACTACATATCAAAACGAAGCTCGTAACATGAACTATCTAAACATGGCAATGGTCATAATCTAGCAGGGAGTTCTCGGGTCCAAATGTTATGAACAAAAGCAGTCTAAAGTAAATCGGACATTACGACGACTATGTTTACGCGATTACCAATGTTTAAACTACTCCAATTAACCACCAACCAACTCATAACCATCAATACAACAAAACTTCACCGAAACCATACCACATCAGTCCATAATCTCCAAGGTTTTCAACTCAAACAACCACAATCAAGACCTATGAACTATAATCAAGCTTCAATTACCAAAACACTTCCAAATCAAACCAAACTACTAATAATCACAATCCATGCTTCTCATTTCACAAAACCAACCATTAAACTTACTAACAAATAAAGTAAAGGCTAGGGTTTGAAGTTTATACCTTCCTTGGGAGGTGTTAAGTTGCTAGGAAGCCTTAGGGAGCCTCCTACAAGCTTGATCTTTCCAAAGAAATCAAGAACACAAAGTTAGGCTTTGAAGTTTCTAAAAGTCCAATTTAAAAAACTGTAAAAATGAGGGTCTTACCATGATTATTTGGAAGAGACTTGTGAAAAAGAGTTGTAGGTCATCTCAATACCTTTCCAATGAGCTATAGAACACAATATTTGAGTGAGAAATGAAGGAGATACAGCAGTTTTAGTGTGCTGGTTCTGTTTTGGCCGAGAGCATGAAGAACAATGCCTTGGTTTCTTTTTGATTTTGATGAAAATGATTTGCTTGGCTTGGTTGGTTTGATTTTTGTGTTTGTTTTAGTAAATTACCTAGTTGCCCTTGATTTTGTGTGGTTAAAAAGCCACCACATCTCCTTCCTTCCCATGTCATGCTTGTGTCATCCTCATGATGTCATTCTCCCCTCCTTGTCCTCTTCTCATTGGTTGGGTGACATCATCCTCTCTAATCCCTTTGATTAACTTCCTAATTATTTGCCTAATGACCGCTGATCTGTTATACTGTTCGCTTAACTTTCGTTTTCGTTTATCGTTTGAGGGATCATACCCGGGATCTTATTACTTAGGTTTCCTTAACCTTTCTCAATACATTATATTCCTTTTTATGATCCTCTATAATAATCCTTTAATTTAAATCCTTTTATCCTGTTACCTTATACTCAATTATTTCCGTATCTATTGGATTTCCGGGAAAAATCAAAGTGTTCGGATTTGGATTCTAACGATCTTTACATACACTTATATCCCATATAAAGTACTAATAAAATCTCAGAATATCCATATCAGAACCCCTATATAGTGTGGCATGAAAAGTTTTCTCATTCAGCAAAAACACTATTCATAAGGGTTTCAAAATTTCCCAAAAATTGGGGTTATTACAGATTATATTTTTCCGAGGCAAAAGCCTACATGTCGACATCTTAAGTTTCTTGATCGATATCTAGATTTTGGATGAGTTCAAGTCAACATATGAGCTTAAAAACAAGAAAAATTCTAGGGTAAAATTCAGTCCTCTGTATGAATGTTAGATATATTTGATAATGTCATGTCTAATATGATTTATGTTTAATTTTCAGATCTTACTTAAACAGGACAAATCAGTACTTAACTGAAATCAGCACTTGTACTGAAGTCAGAACTTAAGTCGTCAGTACTTAAGGTTCAGGAGATATTTATCAGAAGATAATATCAGGACTTAAAAGAAATGTTCAGATAAGAAAGGCAGCTGATTTACAGGAAGAGAAGATCGAGACAAACATAAGAAGAGATATGCATGAAGAAGGAATTCTATGAAGTATAGAATACTTGGAAGAAAAGATATCTGATTGATATATTTTAGGAAGCAGAATTATATTCCATATCAATTAGCGATTATCTTGTAACTGTGTAGTATATAAACACAGATATAGGGTTTACACTATAAGTGTTATCATTATCGAGAAGATTATTCATTGTAACCCTAGCAGCTCTCGTGATATTTGTTCATCACTGAGAGAGGACAGTTCCATACTGTAACAGAGTTTATTGATTTGAATAAAGTTCGTTTCCTGTTACTTGAGTTATTAAAGTTCGATTTGATTGTGCTATACACTGTATTCACCCCCCTCTACAGTGTGTGTGACCTAACAAGTGGTATCAGAGCCTATCTGTTAACACATAAACAGTTTAAGATCCAAAAATAATCATGTCTGAAGTAGAAACTCCAACTAAGCCCACCAAAACTGAAGAACCTCCAAAGACACAAATCCAAAGCCGATATGAGACGATTAGAGTTCCCATATTGAGACCATCTGAATATCCCATATGGAAGGTAAGGATGACCATGTTTCTGGAAGCTACAGATCCAGAATATCTCGATAGAATTAAGGAAGGACCTCACAAACCAACCAAGCTCGCAGTTGCAGTTGTAGGTGAAGCAGCAAAGTCTGTACCAAAGGAGAAGAGTGATTACACTGCTGAAGATATCACATCAATTGCTAAGGATGCTAAGGTACGACACTTACTGCATAGTGCCATTGATAATGTAATGTCAAACAGGGTAATAAACTGCAAGACTGCAAAGGAGATATAGGATGCCTTGGAAACAAGATGTCAGGGAACTGATACGATTAAGAAGAACAGGAAGACAATACTTACTCAAGAGTATGAACACTTTGACTCAAAGGCTAATGAGTCATTGACTGATTTATATGATAGATTTGTCAAACTCTTGAATGATTTGTCACTGGTTGATAAGAAGTATGATCTTGAAGACTCAAACCTTAAATTCCTGTTGGCTCTTCCTGAAAGCTAGGATTTGAAGGCAACAACAATAAGAGACAACTATAATCTTGATGAAATGACTCTTGATGAAATTTATGAGATGCTCAAGACTCATGAACTTGAGATGGAACAAAGAAGCAAGAGGAAAGGAGGAAAGTCAAGAACAGTTGCTCTTAAGGCTGAAGAAGAATCCCCCAAGGCAGCTACCTCAAGGAAAGGCAAGGGTAAAGCTCTCTTCACAAAGTTTGATACTGAGTCATCAAGTTCTGATAGTGATGATGACTCAGAATCTGAAAGCTTGCCTGAGACGAATGCCGATGGAGAGATGATGAAGCTGTGTGCTCTTATGGTGAAAGGAATCACGAAGATTGCATACAGAAAGTTCAGGAAGGGAAATAAGTTTTCCAGGAAAGGTGCAAGTTCTGATAAAAAGAATTTCAGAAAATCTGAGGGCAAAGGAGGAAAGTCTGACATAGGAGATTATACAAATGTCAAATGCTACAACTGTGGTGAGAAAGGCCACATATCTCCTGATTGCAAGAAAGTGAAGAGTGACAAAGGCAAGGCTCTTATCACAAAGAACAAAAGCTGGACAGACACCTCAGATTCTGAAAGAGGAAAATTATCCCTTGATGGCAAATGCTGAAAGCAGTTCTGAAGCTGCTGAGTTAAAGGGAAACAGGATAAACATCCTAGTTCTGGACAGTGGATGTTCAGGACATATGACTGGAAATAAATCCCTGCTATCAGACTTTGTGGAGAAGGCTGGCCCAAGTGTTTCTTATGGAGATGGAAACATTGGAAAAATATTGGGATATGGCAATATTAATCGTGGGAATGTCATCATTAAAGAAGTAGCTCTGGTCTCAGGACTTAAACACAATCTGCTGAGTGTCAGTCAAATCTGTGACAGAGGTTATGATGTGGATTTCTTTGAAGAACACTGTGAAGTTGTAAGTAAATCTACAGGCAAAGTTGTTATGAAAGGATACAGGCGTGGTAACATTTATGAAGCCAAGCTTTCAACAAGTAATGATG
Organism: Apium graveolens; assembly: GCF_009905375.1. Lineage (NCBI taxonomy): Eukaryota > Viridiplantae > Streptophyta > Magnoliopsida > Apiales > Apiaceae > Apium > Apium graveolens. Next base: position 224,828,924 of record NC_133648.1, read on the forward strand.
GTTCTGCAATCTGTCTGATGAGTAGAGCATCAATTGAAGAAAGCTGGAATTGGCACAAGAAACTCTCTCATTTACATTTCAACAATATAAATGAACTAGTCAAGAAAGATCTTGTGAGAGGACTACCAAAATCAGTATTTGCTCCTGATGGCCTTTGTGATTCTTGTCAGAAGGCTAAACAAAGGAAATCCTTATTCAAGAGAAAGACTGAATCATCAATTCTTGAGTCTTATCACCTACTACATGTTGATCTATTTGGTCCAGTAAATGTCATGTCTATTGCAAAGAAGAAATATGTTATGGTCATAGTGGATGAGTTCACCAGATACACATGGGTGTATTTCTTGCACAAAAAAAGTGAAACTGCATCCATCTTGATTGATCATGTCAGGCAAATGGATAAGTTGGTCAAAGATTCTGTGAAGACAATAAGAAGTGATAATGGTACTGAGTTCAAGAATTTGATAATGGAAGAGTTCTGCAAAAACCATGGAATCAAGCAGGAATTTTCTGCTCCTGGAACTCCACAGCAAAATGGAGTTGTTGAAAGAAAGAATAGAACTCTCATTGAAGCTGCACGTACAATGCTTGATGAAGCAAAGCTTCCAACCTATTTCTGGGCTGAAGCTGTGCAGACTGCTTGTTTTACTCATATGAGATGGTGAAGAAAAAGAAGTCAAATCTGAAGTATTTTCACGTATTTGGATGTAAGTGTTTTGTTCTTAAGACTCATCCTGAACAACTATCCAAATTTGATCTAAAAGCTGATAAAGGCATCTTTGTTGGATATCCACTTTCCACAAAAGCCTTCAGAGTCTATAACTTGAGAACAAGACTGGTCATGAAATCTATCAATGTCTCTTTCGATGATAAGAAGATTACTGGACTTGAAGATTTCAATGATCATGATCAGCTGAGATTTGAAAATGAAGACTTAAATTCTGATACTGAAAATCCTGACTGTCTAAATCCTGATACTGCAAACTCTGATGCATTAAACTCTGAAGTTATTGAAACTGTGGTGACTACGCCAAAGGAAGATGCACCTATGCAGGGGGAGCATACTAAAGATACAACCACGTCTCAAGAAGCATCAGAACATACATCCGGCTCTTCAAGTTCTGATTCATCAAGCTCTGATAAACCAAGTTATGATAATTCTGAAAACTTAAATGTTACGACCGGTATCTTCGTGTAATATTATTTGTGGATTTGGTATAATATTAAAGCCAAATGAAAATATATTCAATGATTGTATGTTTGTGTGAGTGAAAATTTCTGCATTATAAATTTGCTTTATGTAGTCTATGATTTTTTTTCAAAGCAAGAGTTTATTTATTTGCTTTATTTTTGTTTTATAAGGAATATTCTAAACCTTGGAGAAATTCCATTTAAAAGTTATTTTATTCACAAATTCCAAAAGTGATTTTATAAAATTTCTAAAAATCCAAGTTATTTTATGGTATAAATTTTATAATTTTTGAACTTGTATTTTATTTTATAAAAAAATAAATCTTTACAAATTTTATTTGTTGTAATTATCAAATTACATAAGAGACCATGCATGCAAATTACCCTTCTATTCTCTCAAAGGGCAAATAAGACTTTTCCAACCCCACTAACTCATTTGATTATTACCAAATTACTACATTAGCCTTGCATGCAAAATGGCCTAACTTTAGCTAAAGGACATTTTTGTAAGTTCTCACTTCCACTCATTATTTGTCAACCAAAAAGCATAAAACAAAAAAAATCAAAGTGGGAGAAGTCATTCCACTCATTCCACACTCCAACACACCACAAATTTTCTCTCTTTTCCCCCTCCCACCTTGCTCTCGGCCGAAGGCCAAATCCCTCACCCCTTCCATTTTTCAATTCATTCTTCATCTTCCCAAGTGTAAATCTTTTACCTACATTCATCTTATATACTTTCCAAGTGTTTTGAGACTTGGAAGTTGATGTTCCATGGATGCATGTGTAGTTCTTATGTGATCTCCAAAGAGAAATTCTTGATTCTTGCGAATTCAAGAGCTCTCTATGAGATATATTATGTATATGTGCTAACCAAGTGTTTTATGGAGATATCATGCTTTAAAATCCTTTGCATGCTACTGAAATTTCATTATATATTTATGTTTAGCCATGCATGCTAGTTTTAAGACATTAAAATAATGATCAACCATATTTTTGCATGCTATTCTTTTCGAAATCATGTTGTTATGTTTAAAAATCTATAAATGCGAAATAGGTGTGCTTAAAATAGATTGTTTCCATGATAAATTTCTTATTAATACTTAAAAGAAGTTATAATTCATGATTATTAAGGATGAGTATTTGGTGCAAGTCGATTTTGCAAGCATTTAAAACTTTATGCCTAGCCGAAATCTTGTTATGTGTTTTCCATCAGTTGCATGTTATATATTTAGTTGCATGTTGTTGTTTTTGGGCATGGATGATCTCACCCAAGGTTATTTTGAGAATAAGGGAGTTAGTTCAGTATATTACCATGTATAAGTCTTGGTTTAAGTATTGAGTTGTTGTTAGTTGAGTTTGTCAAGTCAAAACCTTGGAAAATGAGAGTTATAGTTTCTGCAGAAAATCAGTTTAGTACCCTGAGGTTTAGAGTGAGTTTTGACCATGTCATTGATGTGCACTTTGAGGCCCAAGCCACCAGAAGTTAGTATTGGGAGTATATAAAAGGTTTTAGGTGTTGGTTGGAGGTTTGCATGTCTTTTGGTTAGGTGCACAAGTAGAATCACAAAATCTGTCCAGCAGGGGACAGTTTTGTTGCAACTTAGAAATAGGGAGATTTGACCATGTCATGGGTAGGCCCTCATTAGGCCCAATTGGGCCTAAGTTAGAGGGAGTGTCAGAGAAGGTTTTACAACCATAGTTCATAGGATATGAGTTAGAACCATGTGTCACAAGTTAATTCAAGTCAGGGCATTTTCTGCCCATAAAAACAGGGGAACCTTGGACTTTTAGCTTAGGCCCAAGAAGGTCCAAGCCTGGCCCTTGAGCCACATCAAGTTTTTGAGATGCCCTTAGGTCAGGAGAGTCTTGTGTAAAAGTTTTGAAGGAAAAATTGTAGTTTAAGAGTGTCTAATGCACTGAAGAAACCATAGTTGTCATTCTGAAATTTGCACCAGTGAGGACTTTCACTTATCACAATAGTTTTAGAACACTTAGAAGTGAGTATTAGGTCAACCACCATAGTTGTAAGATAGTATAAGGTCAGTAGAGCAAAAGGAACAAGTGAGGGTCAATAGGTGTTGGATAATTTAGGAAAGGCACATCGAGTTAGGAAGCCAAAATTAGAGGACTATGTCTAGTTTAGCGACCAAGTGACTTAAGTTGTGAGTCGAGATCATCCAAGCCTAGTGTTGCATTATGGTATATATGGTGTTATTTGGTATTAATATATGATATGTGATTATGTGGCTATGTGTGTGCAATTGTAATTTAAAAGTGAATATAAATTAAGTGCATATAGGCCTAAGTGCCATCCGTGTTTAATTTCGAGTTGTAAATAGGTTAAGTTGGTGAGAATATATTATAATGAGGATTATTATTATTTATGTAGGATCTCGAGATGAGGGAAAACTTGCCATAAAGGTCGAGTGAAGCTCCAGTTGTTGCTCCTACCAGTCAGACCAGACCAGCCTATCTCAAGGCAAGTGATTCAACTTGACCTTCGTATTTACTGCTAATAATTCATACATTGGTACAACTATCCTTGTCATTTGATATATTAAATCAAGCGTATCTTACGTTTATCTTTGAATCATATAGAAATGCCATGAACCCTCGAGTACGTATTGCAAGTAGTTCAAAAGTCTTATCATGACAGTATATTAAAGTAATTCGAATGCCATGATAAAATAAAGAGTTGTTATAGCATTCGGTTGATCCTCTTGATTACCATGCTAATGATTCCTAAGTAATGATATCTCATCCTGATACTTGAATCCCTATAGAACCTTACCTTGATACCTGAAAGCCAAATATTTATCAAAGTTGTCCCTAATTGATTGATACCCCTCTTTCTTATCCTAAAGCTTGTCAATTCTGATATATCCTGAGCTAAAAATCATTTCTTCATACCTTAACACCCTTAGTATTCATGAAGCTTACATTCTTGATGATCCAGCACTTGAACCTTGATGAGAAACCATTGCTTTAAGCCCAATTTGGCACTTCCTTTCATGATATCCAATAGCCTCACTAAATTCCCTTGTCCAAACTTTGATACATGAAAACCATTCAGTTACCCTAATAGAGTTTAGTTTTTTGAATCATGGCTCTGAGATTTAGTACCATATTTCCCGTGTTTCGAGTTGATCTATAATCCCTTGATAAAAATGTTTACTGTTAAAAGAGACTTTGTTATAATTCGGCATCAGTTTTTTTGAAATAAATAAAATGTGAGTTTTCAGTCCCAAAGGGGGATAAATGTTTTCTTTGAATAGTGGATATGGACTGAGACGCGAGTCCTTTCCACACTTATATTAGGCTTAAAAGTTGCCTAGGGATTCCCGTTAATGTTTTAGAACCCAGCGAGGTTCGGGATTACTTTGCGGCTGATCACCGGCTGTAATCCGTAGCGTCATAAAATGATTTTGATTAAGACATGATTTTAAAATTGTTTTGATACACGCAAAATGATGCCATCTCACATAGTTCTATCTCTCGTTATCATTGGTTATGTCTTTCCATTGTCATTCTTAAAGGTATATCTCGATTTGTGTTTGTGTCGTACTGTTAGCACTTGTTGGGCATTTGGCTCACTTCTTGCTTTACCCTGATATTTCAGCTAGCAGCTATGGTTAGATTCAAGCAGACTGCCCGTAAGACCTGTGATGCTGATGCTTATGTTCGAGCGCAGGTAGAATAAGTAATAATAGTTTGTGTGAGGACTCGGTATTTTTAATCAGATGTAATAGTTGGTAGTGCTGGGCTGTTCCAAACCCTAAACTGTAAGATCTTGGAGTTGGTTGTGTATTTTTCATTTAAAATATTGTAATAGTTATATTTAATTTGCTGTTTAAGTTGGGGGTGTGACAGGTTTTGGTATCAGAGCTACGGTTTAGAGTCCTTGGACAGCCCAAATAGGTTATAGGATATGTGTGTAGGTTATAGATATTATGCGAGAGAGTAGGTTAAGTAAATTATTATTAATACTCCTCTTATTGGTTGTCAGCAAAGGGCGCATTCCTCGTCATCCTCTGGGTCGGACGACACTATTGCTTTCTCCGTGTATGCTGAGTTGAGGCACGAGTTCGACATGCTTCAGGGCAAGTACGACCGACTGATAGACTAACTGAAGAACGTGCATTGGACAGCTGAAACTACGAAGGGAAGCCCAAGGAGCAGATGACTACGAGACTTGAGACCTTGGTTCAGTACGTCAACACTAAGCTTGAGGAGATACTAGCGCACCGGGACCGCACCAGCCAGTATGTCATTCAGATGGTGGCGGATGAGCTCCAGAGCATTGTGAAGACGCTTCGAGAGGAAAAGACTACCAAGCCCCGTTCAGATGGAGTGGAACCTTAGTTCTTTCCATTTACCTTTCATGTTGTTGTACTATCAGACTCTATGGAATCCCCAGTTATTTCCTTTGTTTCCTTTAAATAAGCCTGTTATTCCTAGAATCAGACTTTGTCCCAATCCTATGTATTGTGACCTTTAAAATTTCAATAATTATGTTCTATTGTTCCATTTGCTCTCAACTGTTATTTTACGTTTTTATATGCATCATCATATCTGCCTAATTTGGAAACTTGACCCCATATGTAAATAAGAATGCCATGCGATACCCTCGAATCATTTTATCATTCATATATGTTTTGACATAACTCTTATTTCAGGATTATGCCTCCCAAAAAGAAGAACCCAACAACCACATCCACCACAGACCCAAATATTCTTCGACTACTGGAAACTTTGCAACAGCAAACCAATGCTATAGCTCAACAACAACTAACTCTTCAACAACGAATTGAAAACCAAGATAACCGTGAGCCACACCAACCACCTGAACCACCAGTACCACCTAGATAAATTGTCACTTTCAAGGCTTTTCAGAATGTGAATCCACCTGCATTTCATGATACCACTGATCCAGTGATAGCTAACACATGGATCAAGGAGATGGAAAGGGCTTTTGAGTTGGTACAGTTAGGAGATGATCAGAAGACACCGTATGCTACTTACTTCTTGAAGGGAGAAGTCATCTATTGGTGGGAATCAGTAAAAGCTATGGAAGTCACTCAGCAAGTTTCTTGGGAGAGATTTAAGAAGTTATTTCTGGACAAGTATTACCCTAAGTACATGCAGAATCAGATGGAGCTAAAATTTCTTGAGTTGAAGCAAGGGAACATGACTGTATTGAAGTATGAGAAGAAGTTCACTGAGTTGTCAAGGTTTGTGACAAAGTATACCAACACTGAGGAGGAAAAAGCAAAGAAATTTCAGCAAGGATTGGAGCCTTGGATCAGAGATAGGGTGGCTATGTTTGAGCTTGAAACTTATGCGGGAGTAGTACAGAAAGCTGCTCTGATTGATAATAATGGGATGCAGTTAAGGAAAGAGAGGGATAACAAGAAGAGGAAGGTTCCATTTTATGGAGAAAAGTCTGAAGCAGGAAGTTCACAAAATCGGAATGTAAAGAGGATTGGTTTCCAGAAGGGCGGAAATTTTCAAAAGAAAGGAAATTTGGGTAAAAGGCAAGAATCGAAGGGGAACAATCAGGCAAGCCAAGGGCAAGTTGGAGAAAACAGGTTCCAGAGGCCAGAATGCAAGCACTGTGGAAGAAGGCACCCCGGAGTGTGCAATAAGCTGAGCATGACCTGTTATAGGTGCAATCAGAAGGGACATTTGGCAAATGAGTGCAAGATGCCGAAGCCAGGAGTTACGTGCTACAAGTGTGGGAAGACTGGACACATGGCTAGGGAGTGTAAGGCAACCGGAGCAGTCAAAGCTCTGATGAACGTGGCAAGTACCAGTGCAAGTGTGCCAGCTGAGGTATTGGCATTACCTCCACCACCTACACCAACCCCACAAGCAACAACAAGGACATTTGATTTGAATATGAAGGATGCTGTATAGAATTCGGAGGTGATAGCTGGTACACTTTTACTCAATAATGTCAAAGCTAAAGTATTGATTGATTTGGGAGCAACAAGATCTTTCATATCAGAATCTTTTGTTGATAAGCATCAATGTGAAAAAATGATTATGAGTGAGGTAGTAAATGTGGTAATTGCGAACCAAGAGAAGATTCCTGTGAATCAATTTTGTCCAAAGTGTGAGATCGATATTTCGGGATATAAGTTTTCAGCCGACTTGATACTCTTCAAGTTGGGAGAGTTTGACATAATTTTAGGAATGGATTGGTTAGGAGAGAATATCGCTCAGATTAATTGTAAGACCAAGAGAGTGTATTTAAAGACGAAGAGTGGAGAGAAGGTAGTATTTAAGGGGCAGAGGCAAGAGCAACTATTTCTTACAATTGTTCAGGCTAAGAAGCTACTTAGAAAAGGTTGTGAGTCGTTCCTAGCTTATGTAGTGGATTCGGAAAAAGGCAGCCCCAGCGTGGAAGATATTCCTGTAGTTAGCGAGTTTTCCGATGTATTTCCCGATGAACTACCAGGCTTACCACCAGATTGAAAAATTGAGTTCGAGATCAACCTTGCTCCAGGCACGGAACCAGTTTCAAAGGCCCCATATAGGATGGCACCAGCAGAAATGAAAGAGTTGGCGAGCCAGCTACAAGAATTAATGGATAAGGGAGTGATACGGCCAAGTGCGTCACCATGGGGAGCACCTGTTCTGTTTGTAAATAAGAAAGATGGGAGTATGCGTCTATGCATAGATTATCGGGAGTTGAATAAGGTAACGATCAAGAACCGTTACCCGCTACCAAGGATAGATGACCTTTTTGATCAGTTGAAGGGAGCAAAATGCTTTTCGAAGATTGATTTGAGATCGGGATACCATCAACTAAAGATCAAAGAAGAAGATGTTCCCAAGACCGCATTCAGGACCAGATATGGGCATTATGAATTCCTAGTAATGCCGTTTGGATTGACCAATGCTCCGGCCACATTTATGGATCTGATGAATCGGGTATTTAAGAAGTATTTGGACAAATTTGTCGTGGTATTCATTGATGACATCCTTATTTATTCTAAGTCGGAAGAAGAACATAAGCAACACCTCTGGATAGCATTGGAGATACTCCGACAAGAGAAGTTGTATGCCAAGTTTACCAAATGTGAGTTTTGGTTAAAGGAAGTTCAATTTTTGGGGCATGTCATTGGAAATGAGGGAGTTAAAGTGGATCCGGCAAAGATTGAGGCAGTTATGAGTTGGGAGAGGCCAAAGACTCCTACGGAAGTGCGAAATTTTCTAGGATTGGCCGGATACTATAGAAGATTCGTCAAGGATTTTTCGAAGATCGCCACGCCATTGACCAAGTTAACCAGAAAGAATCAAAAGTTTGAATGGAGTGCAGAATGTGAAGATAGCTTTCAAGAGTTAAAGCAGAAGTTGGTAACAACTCCAGTGTTGGTACTTCTAGACGATCAATGGAACTTTGTAATTTTCAGCGACGCTTCACATAAGGGTTTGGGTTGTGTATTGATACAACACAGTAAAGTGATCGTATATGCGTCAAGACAGTTGAAACCGCATGAGTTAAAGTACCCGACGCATGACTTGGAACTAGCCGCCATAGTGTTCGCACTTAAGATTTGGAGACATTACCTCTATGAAGAGAAGTGTGAAATCTACACGGATCACAAGAGTTTAAAGTACATTTTTACTCAGAAAGAGCTCAATATGAGGCAGAGGAGATGGCTGGAATTGATCAAGGACTATGACTGTTCGATAAATTACCATCCTGGAAAGGCGAATGTAGTGGCCGATGCTCTGAGTAGGAAGGAGAGACTGAATATGATGATAACATCAAAAGAGTTATGCGAAGAAATTGAAAGATTGGAATTCGAACTTTGTGCTTATGGAAAAGTTGAGGAAGTTTGTTGTGCAATGACCTTTCAGCCAACACTAGTGGAAAGGATAAAGAAGTGTCAAGAAGAAGTAATGGAGAAAGAGAAGAATCAGTTATCTGGAGAGGAGATTAATACTCAAAGGGATGAGCAAGGGATACTAAGGTTTTCATCCAGAATATGGATTCCCCATATACCTGAATTAAAGAATGAGATCCTCCATGAAGCCCATAATTCGAAATTTTCAATCCACCCGGGAAGTACCAAGATGTATCGAGATTTAAAGAAGAACTTTTGGTGGCCAAATATGAAGCGAGACGTGGCAGAATGGGTTGCGAAGTGCTATACTTGTCAGAAAGTAAAGGCAGAACATCAACGACCAAGCGGATTAATTCAGCCCCTGAAGATTCCAGAATGGAAATGGGAAAATATCGCTATGGACTTTATAGTAGGACTACCGCGAACGAAATCCGGGCATGACGCAATATGGGTTATAGTTGATCGTCTTACGAAGTCGGCGCATTTCCTTCCAATAAATGAGAAGTCGTCACTGGACAAGTTGGTTCATCTGTATGTGCGCGAAATCGTACTAAGGCATGGAGTACCCGTATCCATAGTTTCAGACAGAGATCCTCGCTTTAACTCGAGATTCTGGAAGCAATTTCAGGAATGTCTTGGCACGAAGTTGAATATGAGCACGACATACCACCCGCAGACTGATGGTCAGAGCGAAAGGACAATTCAAACAATCGAAGACATGTTGCGCAGTTGTGCAATCGATTTTGCAGGAAGTTGGGATGATCACTTGCCGTTGATTGAATTCTCTTACAACAACAGCTATCATTCTAGTATCGGCATGCCACCATATGAAGCTTTGTACGGGCGGAAATGTAGATCACCAACAAGTTGGGATGAAGTAGGAGAAGGAAGAATTCTCGGCTCAAAATTGGTACAACAGTTGCATGATATAGTCAAGTTAATTCAGAAAAGGTTGCTTGCTGCTCAAGACAGACAGAGGAAGTATGCGGATCCAGCGCGTAAGGATATTCAATACAAAGTTGGTGAAGCTGTGTTGCTGAAGGTGTCACCTAGAAAAGGGTTGATGAGATTTGGCAAGAAAGGGAAGTTAGCACCTAGATACATAGGTCCTTTTGAGATTTTGAGTCAAGTAGGAAAGGTGGCCTACGAGTTGGCCTTACCACCTCAGTATCGGCATGTGCATAATGTGTTCCATGTGTCGTTGCTTAAGAAGTACAATCCTGACGCTAACCATGTGATAAAATATGAACCTGTAGAAATTCAGGCAGACCTGTCATTTGTGGAGCAACCGGTTAAAATACTCGACTGGCAAGTAAAGAGTCTTAGGAATAAGTCGGTAAAGTTAGTAAAAGTGCTTTGGAGGAACCCTAAGGTCGAAGAATCGACTTGGGAGTTAGAGTCTGTTATGCGTTCCCGGTATCCTCATCTGTTCTCTTAGATTCTGGGGACAGAATCCCTTAAGGGGGAGAGGATGTTACGACCGGTATCTTCGTGTAATATTATTTGTGGATTTGGTATAATATTAAAGCCAAATGAAAATATATTCAATGATTGTACGTTTGTGTGAGTGAAAATTTCTGCATTATAAATTTGTTTTATGTAGTGTATGATATTTTTTCAAAGCAAGAGTTTATTTATTTGTTTTATTTTTGTTTTATAAGGAATATTCTAAACCTTGGAGAAATTCCATTTAAAAGTTATTTTATTCACAAATTTCAAAAGTGATTTTATAAAATTTTTAAAAATCCAAGTTATTTTATGGTATAAATTTTATAATTTTTGAACTTATATTTTATTTTATAAAAATAAATCTTTACAAATTTTATTTGTTATAATTATCAAATTACATAAGAGACCATGCATGCAAATCACCCTTCTATTCTCTCAAAGGGCAAATAAGACTTTTCCAACCCCACTAACTCATTTGATTATTACCAAATTACTACATTAGCCTTGCATGCAAAATGGCCTAACTTTAGCTAAAGGACATTTTTGTAAGTTCTCACTTCCACTCATTATTTGTCAACCAAAAAGCATAAAACAAAAAAAATCAAAGTGGGAGAAGTCATTCCACTCATTCCACACTCCAACACACCACAAATTTTCTCTCTTTTCCCCCTCCCACCTTGCTCTCGGCCGAAGGCCAAATTCCCCACCCCCTTCCATTTTTCAATTCATTCTTCATCTTCCCAAGTGTAAATCTTTTACCTACATTCATCTTATATACTTTCCAAGTGTTTTGAGACTTGGAAGTTGAAGTTCCATGGATGCATGTGTAGTTCTTATGTGATCTCCAAAGAGAAACTCTTGATTCTTGTGAATTCAAGAGCTCTCTATGAGATATATTATGTATATGTGCTAACCAAGTGTTTTATGGAGATATCATGCTTTAAAATCCTTTGCATGCTACTGAAATTTCATTATATATTTATGTTTAGCCATGCATGCTAGTTTTAAGACATTAAAATGATGATCAACCATGTTTTTGCATGCTATTCTTTTCGAAATCATGTTGTTATGTTTAAAAATCTATAAATGCGAAATAGGTGTGCTTAAAATAGATTGTTTCCATGATAAATTTCTTATTAATACTTAAAATAAGTTATAATTCATGATTATTAAGGATGAGTATTAGGTGCAAGTCGATTTTGCAAGCATTTAAAACTTTATGCCTAGCCGAAATCTTGTTATGTGCTTTCCATGAGTTGCATGTTATATATTTAGTTGCATGTTGTTGTTTTTGGGCATGGATGATCTCACCCAAGGTTATTTTGAGAATAAGGGAGTTAGTTCCGTAGATTACCATGTATAAGTCTTGGTTTAAGTATTGAGTTGTTGTTTGTTGAGTTTGTCAAGTCAAAACCTTGGAAAATGAGAGTTATAGTTTCTGCAGAAAATCAGTTTAGTACCCTGAGGTTTAGAGTGAGTTTTGACCATGTCATTGATGTGCACTTTGAGGCCCAATCCACCAGAAGTTAGTATTGGGAGTATATAAAAGGTTTTAGGTGTTGGTTGGAGGTTTGCATGTCTTTTGGTTAGGTGCACAAGTAGAATCACAAAATCTGTCCAGCAGGGGACAATTTTGTTGCAACTTAGAAATAGGGAGATTTGACCATGTCATGGGTAGGCCCTCATTAGGCCCAATTAGGCCTTAGTTAGAGGGAGTGTCAGAGAATTTTTTACAACCATAGTTCATAGGATATGAGTTAGAACCATGTGTCACAGGTTAATTCAAGTCAGGGCGTTTTCTGCCCAGAAAAACAGGGGAACCTTGGACTTTTAGCTTAGGCCCAAGAAGGCCCAAGCCTGACCCTTGAGCCACATCACGTTTGTGAGATGCCCTTAGGTCAGGAGAGTCTTGTGTAAAAGTTTTGAAGGAAAAATTGTAGTTTAAGAGTGTCTAATGCACTCAAGAAACCATAGTTGCCATTCTGAAATTTGCACCAGTGAGCACTTTCACTTATCACAATAGTTTTAGAACACTTAGAAGTGAGTATTAGGTCAACCACCGTAGTTGTAAGATAGTATAAGGTCAGTAGAACAAAAGGCACAAGTGAGGGTCAATAGGTGTTGGATAATTTAGGAAAGGCACATCGAGTTAGGAAGCCAAAATTAGAGGACTATGTCTAGTTTAGCGACCAAGTGACTTAAGTTGTGAGTCGAGATCATCCAAGCCTAGTGTTGCATTATGGTATATATGGTGTTATTTGGTATTAATATATGATATGTGATTATGTGGCTATGTGTGTGCAATTGTAATTTAAAAGTGAATATAAATTAAGTGCATATAGGCCTAAGTGCCATCCGTGTTTAATTTCGAGTTGTAAATAGGTTAAGTTGGTTAGAATATATTATAATGAGGATTATTATTATTTATGTAGGATCTCGAGACGAGGGAAAACTTGCCATAAAGGTCGAGTGAAGCTCCAGTTGTTGTTCCTACCAGTCAGACCAGACCAGCCTATCTCAAGGCAAGTGATTCAACTTGACCTTCGTATTTACTGCTAATAATTCATACATTGCTACAACTATCCTTGTAATTTGATATATTAAATTAAGCGTATCTTACGTTTATCTTTGAATCATATAGAAATGCCATGAACCCTCGAGTACGTATTGCAAGTAGTTCAAAAGTCTTATCATGACAGTATATTAAAGTAATTCGAATGCCATGATAAAATAAAGAGTTGTTATAGCACTCGGTTGATCCTCTTGATTACCATGCTAATTATTCCTAAGTAATGATATCTTATCCTGATACTTGAATCCCTATAGAACCTTACCTTGATACCTGAAAGCCAAATATTTATCAAAGTTGTCCCTAATTGATTGATACCCCTCTTTCTTATCCTAAAGCTTGTCAATTCTGATATATCCTGAGCTAAAAATCATTTCTTCATACCTTAACACCCTTAGTATTCATGAAGCTTACATTCTTGATGATCCAACACTTGAACCTTGATGAGAAACCATTGTTTTAAGCCCAATTTGGCACTTCCTTTCATGATATCCAATAGCCTCACTAAATTCCCTTGTCCAAACTTTGATACATGAAAACCATTCAGTTACCCTAATAGAGTTTAGTTTTGTAAATCATGGCTCTGAGATTTAGTACCATATTTCCCGTGTTTCGAGTTGATCTATAATCCCTTGATAAAAATGTTTATTGTTAAAAGAGACTTTGTTATAATTCGGCATCAGTTTTTTTGAAATAAATAAAATGTGGGTTTTTAGTCCCAAAGGGGGATAAATGTTTTCTTTGAATAGTGGATCTAGACTGAGACGCGAGTCCTTTCCACACTTATATTAGGCTTAAAAGTTGCCTAGGGATTCCCGTTAATGTTTTAGAACCCAGCGAGGTTCAGGATTACTTCGCGGCTGATCACCGGCTGTAATCCGTAGCATCATAAAATGATTTTGATTAAGACATGATTTTAAAATTGTTTTGATACAAGCAAAATGATGCCATCTCATATAGTTCTATCTCTCGTTATCATTGGTTATGTCTTTCCATTGTCATTCTTAAAGGTATATCTCGATTTATGTGTGTGTCGTACTGTTAGCACTTGTTGAGCATTTGGCTCACTTCTTGCTTTACCCTGATATTTTAGCTAGCAGCTATGGTTAGATTCAAGCAGACTGCCCGTAAGACCTATGATGCTGATGCTTATGTTCGAGCGCAGGTAGAATAAGTAATAATTGTTTGTGTGAGGACTCGGTACTTTTAATCAGATGTAATAGTTGGTAGTGCTGGGCTGTTCCAAACCCTAAACTGTAAGATCTTGGAGTTGGTTGTCTATTCTTCATTTAAAATATTGTAATAGTTATATTTAATTTGTTGTTTAAGTTGGGGGTGTGACATTAAATTCTGAAGAATCCAACTCAGAGAGCATAGTTTCAAGGGGAGCATCAGAAAATGTTGATGAAGATAACATGGATCATGGGGGAGCATCCAATTCTAGAGAAAACCTTCCATCTGCAAGGAAGTGGACTAAATCACATACACCTGACTTAAGAATTGGAAATCCTGATGCAGGTGTCAGAACTAGAACAGCTACTTCAAGTGAATGTCTTTACAATTCTTTTCTCTCTCAGACTGAACCAAAAAAAGTGGAAGAAGCTCTTCAAGATGCTGATTGGGTGCAAGCAATGCAGGAAGAGTTAAATGAATTTGAAAGAAACAAAGTCTGGACCCTAGTGCCAAGACCAAAGAATAGATCTGTTGTTGGTACAAAGTGGGTATTCAGAAATAAAACTAATAGTGATGGCATAATTACAAGAAATAAGGCAAGGTTGGTTGCAAAAGGATATTCTCAACAGGATGGAATTGACTATGATGAAACATTTGCACCAGTTGCTAGATTGGAAGCCATAAGGATATTTTTGGCTTATGCTGCTCACAAAAAGTTTACTGTCTTTCAAATGGATGTGAAAAGTGCTTTTCTCAATGGAGAATTGGAGGAGGAAGTATATGTTGAACAACCTCCAGGCTTTGTAGATCCCAAATATCCTAATCATGTCTACAGGCTTGATAAAGCACTTTATGGCCTTAAGCAAGCTCCAAGAGCATGGTATGAGACTTTAGCTCAGTTTCTTCTGAAAAGTGGATTTAACAGAGGAACTATAGACAAAACACTGTTCTACCTCAACTATGGAAAGGACTTACTTCCGGTCCAGATATATGTTGATGATATCATCTTTGGTTCTACAAATGACAGACTTTGCAAGAAGTTTGCCAAACTGATGCAGTCAAGATATCAAATGAGTATGATGGGGGAACTTAGCTATTTTCTAGGCCTTCAAGTCAAGCAGAATGAAGAAGGCACTTTTATTTGTCAAACCAAGTACACCAGAAATTTGCTAAAGAAATTTGGAATGCAAGATTGTTTAAGTGCATCCACTCCCATGGCCACTGCAACAAAACTAGATAAGGATACTGGTAAATCAGTAGATATAACTGATTACAGAGGTATGATTGGCTCTCTACTCTATCTAATTGCTAGTAGACCTGATATCATGTATGCTACCTGTCTTTGTGCAAGATTTCAAGCAGATCCAAGAGAACCTCACTTAACAGCTGTGAAAAGAATTTTCAAGTATCTTAAGGGAAAAGCTGATCTGGGATTGTGGTATCCCAGAGAATCAGATTTTAAACTAATAAGTTACTCAGATGCAGATTTTGCAGGTTGCAAAATTGACAGGAAAAACACAAGTGGAAGCTGCCAATTTTTTGGAGGCAGATTGGTTTCTTGGTTTAGCAAGAAACAAAAGTCAATTTCCACATCAACTGCAGAAGCTGAGAAAGTTCCTTCTCAGAAGGATTCTGGAATTGGGGGATCTAAGCTTCTCAAAAGGCTTAGAAGAATGACTTCTGTTGAACCTCCCAAGGAATCCCCACCTTCAAAGAGATATAAGAAACAGAGAGAGCTAAAAGGCCAGCTGTTGGGAACCACGAACTTAGGGTGTTACTACGTTTTACGATAAAGATTACGAAAAGAGGATTACCTTGTTAATGGTTGATTCCACGCTCTTCTATTGTATTCCCAAATTCCCTTGAGCGAAGTGTGGCCTCCGTCTTCTCAAGTTATCCTCTCTTCTTGCTCCTTGGTGGCTACAATATGTTTTCATACAATTCCAAACAAGAAGAGAATAAGAATATATATAGGCTACAATAGCGACCATGGATAATTAGGTTGGGCCTTCTAATTACATCTTGAGCCTAGCCCAATGTAATTAAATATTAATTCAATCCACTAAAGAATTAATATTTGCACTACCTTTCCTAATACCGTAATTTAATTAATTCGGTTCCAATATTATTTGCTTATTAAATTCCCCATGTTTAAAATATCATATGTCCATTAATTAAATAAATTACTGATAATTTATTTAATTAATATCTTTTATCCTTGATCATCCACTCAACCTTTATTTAATTATGCCATAATAAATTCCACCTGCAGGGTTTCACATAATTAAATCTTTTTGAGCTTTCAAGGGGACATCATTAACCCGAATATTATCAGGACATGTATTCCTTCAATAAATAATATCCACCATGTATATAATTCCATCACCCAAAATATAATGATATAATTCAAAAGAATTATTTCATATATAAATCAAAGCATGTAAATAATATACACGTGTCAATTACTATTTCCGGATTAAGAACCTAAGCATTAATAATAACATTGAATCTTAGTTCTCCTTCTTAATCAGTATTAAGGGAACAATTCTAAATTTGATCATGTTTAATATACACAAAGTATACTAGTATTATTTATTAGTCAATATAAACTAATCTAAATAATACTACAACCATACCAGTGGATTGTCCAACACCACCTGTGTTGTGAACCTTATTATATTATATAACCGTATTTAACAATCTAATATTCTGTATCCCATTTGATACTAGATTGTTCATAATATATAATATTAGACAACATGTAAACATTCAAATGATTCTCAAATAAACTGGCCAGAAATAAATGTACATACTTCAAATAAATATTTTCAGTATACACTAACAATCTCCCACTTATACTCAAAATATTCTATGTGTACATCAGTGTTTATTTAATCCACTATTACATAAAAATCTATGTGTCCATCCATCTGACTCATATCGCTTCCACATGCTTGTCAAAAACCTTGGTTGGCAAGCTCTTTGTGAAAGGATCTGCTCGGTTGTCTTCTGATGATATGTGAGCCACAACTATATCCCCTCGCTTTACGATTCCTCGTATGAGATGATACTTATGTTCACTATGTTTAGCTGCTTTGTGGTCTCGCGGTTCCTTCGAATTTTCTACAGCACCAGTGTTATCACAATACACCGTCAAGCTCCTAGGCAAATTAGGTACCACATCTAAGTCCAAAAGGAAGTTCCTGAACCATACAGCCTCCTTGGCAGCCTCAGAGGCCGCCACGTACTCGGCCTCCATGGTGGAGTCTGCAATGCATTTCTGCTTTACACTCCTCCATATAACGGTTCCACCTCCCAAAGTAAAAACATATCCCGAGGTTAATTTCCTCTTATCCCTATCTGATTGGAAATCTGAATCAGTATATCCCAAAGGAAATAGATCTGAGGCCTTGTAAATTAACATATACTCCTTAGTCCTTCTCAGGTACTTGAGTATAGTTTTTACTGTACTCCAATGTTCCTGACCTGGGTTCGACTGATATCTACTAACCATGCCTACAGCAAAGCAGATGTCAGGCCTCGTACATAACATAGCATATATTAAGCTTCCACATGCTGAAGCATAAGGAACTGCTTTCATGCTCTCTATATCCTTAGGTGTCGAAGGACACTGCTTTTTAGATAGATCAACTCCATGCTTAAAAGGTAGAAAACCTTTCTTGGATTTCTGCATGTAAAAACGAGCTAATACTTCATCAATGTAGGGCTCTTGAGATAAAGCCAACATCCTTTTCTTGCGATCCCTTATAACTTTGATCCCAAGGATGTATGCCGCTTCACCTAAGTCCTTCATGTCAAATTGTTTGAACAACCATGCCTTTACTGATGACAACATCTCAACATTGTTTCCAATGAGTAAAATACCATCTACATATAGTACTAGAAAAACCACTGCATTACCTTCACTTCTCTTATACACGCACGATTCGCTTGGACTTTGATCAAATCCATATGACTGGACTGCCTGATCAAAACGAATATTCCAGTCTCTAGAAGCTTGTTTAAGTCCATAAATAGACCTCTTAAGCTTACATACCAGATGCTCTTGGCCTTCCTTAATGAATCCTTTTGGTTGCTGCATATAGATGGTTTCTTCAAGACTTCCATTAAGAAAAGCCGCCTTTTTCCAAAGATCTGCATCTTTGTCTTGTGCTGCCTCTTCGTATGTACGGGGATCATCATCATGTTCACCAGAGACCAAGTCTGAAGACTCACCCAAAAACATGAATCCATCAGGCTGTTGAACAACCTTCCCACTACGACGAGGCACTGGTGCGGTATTAGTGACAGGTTGTACATTATTGTGGTTGTTCTACTTGTACTACAGCTTCATGGGTATTATTTGTCCCTCCCACTAGTTCCTCTAAAATGACACTACTCATGGGTTTGTGATTCATTATATATTCCTCCTCTAAGAATCTTGCATTGGTGCTAACAATGACATCCCGATTCTTCGGACTATAAAATAAATATCCTTTCGTTCCCATGGGGTAGCCTACAAACAACCTTACTTCTATACGAGATTCTAACTTAGTCGCGTTCTTGTTCAGCACATGTGCTGGACAACCCCATATTCGAATATGTCTTAGACTCGGTTTATCCCCAGTCCATAATTCTAAGGGGGTTTTAGGAACCGACTTAGAAGGTACTAAGTTCAGAAGATAAGCTGCTGTCTCTAAGGCATGTCCCCAAAATGACTTGGGTAAATCCGAATAACTCATCATTGATCTAACACTCTCTAAAAGAGTCTGGTTCCTTCTCTCTGCTACACCGTTCTGCTGGGGTGTGCCTGGTGCAGTTAACTGGGATTCTATCCCATTTTCTGATAAATATTCCCTCAATTCTCCAAGCAAGTATTCGCCACCACGATATGATCGTAGTGACTTGATACTTTTATTAAGTCGCTTCTCCATTTTAGCTTTGTACTCTTTGAACTTATCAAAGCACTCAGACTTACGGTGCAACAAATAAACGTACCCATATCTAGAATAATCATCAATAAAAGTGACGAAATATTCATAACCACCTCTTGCTTGGATATTCATGGGTCCACATAAATCAGAGTGAACCAATTCTAACAGTTGTTTGGCTCTATTCCCTTTTGCCTTGAAAGGCCTATTAGTCATTTTACCTTCCAAGCAGGATTCACAAACTGGAAATGGCTCCACTGCCAATGAGCTTAAAGGCCCGTCTACTACCAGTCTTTGAATCTTCCTCAAGTTAATATGACCTAATCTCAAGTGCCAAAGATATGTTTGGTTCAAACTAGAAGGTTCCTTTCTTTTAGTAGAGTTAGAAGATGTGTTGTTCAATTCCCTAAATTGCAGTTGCAGTGCAGGTTGACTAGGATGAATTATATACAAATTGTCTTGCAATGTACCAGAACATATAATTCGTTTATTTATCATAATAGAAACATTACGATCCAAACAAACATTATAACCATCCAAAGCAAGTTTAGAAACCGAAATTAAATTCCTTCTAAAAGAAGGTACATAAAGACAATTGTTCAAAACCAAAATCCTATCAGAACCAAAAGATAAATGAATAACTCCTACTGCAACTACTGCTACTTTCGTAGCATCTCCCATGAACACGTATATCTCACCACCTCTAAGCATTCTGGATAGTTGGAACCCCTGCATAGAATTATAAACATGATCAGTGGCTCCTGTATCTACACACCAAGTGCTCGTAGATATAGCCGCTATAAATATTTCTGTAACTAGAAGAAAGAGACATACCAGTATTGTTTATCTTCTTAGGAAGAAGACATTCATGTTTCCAGTGACCTAACTGTTTGCATCTGAAGCACTTTCCCTTAGGCTTTTTCACACCACCCTGAACTCCCACTGCCTTCACAGCTTTCTGTGTCTGAGCCTTTTTCTTCTTCTTAATACCTTTCGGCTTAAAGGAAGAACCTTTCTCAGCCACATTCACTTGAACACTCTGCCAAAATAATCCTTCAGCTGCCTGAAGTTCTGTCAGCAGTTCCGCGAGACTATACTGCCTCTTGTTCATGTTGTAATTCAAGCGGAACTGCTCAAAACTCTTGGACAAGCTCATAAGGATAATGTCAATCTGGGTTTCCCCGTCAAGTTCAGCACCGAGGATCTCTATCTCATTCAGATGCGACATCATCTTGAGAACATGATCCCTTACAGGTGTGCCTTCAGCCATCTGAGTGTTCATTAAAGCCTTCATGGCTACTTACCTAACAGCCCTATTCCGATCTCCAAAAAGTTCCTTGAAATTAAAGAGCATATCTGAAGCAGTGGCCATAGACTGATGCTGATGCTGCAAAACACCCGACATTGCTGCCAGAATGTAACATCGCGACATCTCATCAGCCTTAATCCACCGTTTATAATACTCTTTCTCATCTTCAGGAGCATCAACAGCAGGCTGTTCAGGCTTGGGTTCATAAGTGCAAAACTTGTACTCCTCAGCAGTCAACACAATGTCCAAATTTCGTTTCCATTCAATATAGTTAGGTCCGGTAAGTTTGTTATCCTTAAGTATGGTGAATAGTGGATTAAAACCCATTTTATCCTGAGAATCATGCATAAAAACATCACATAAATAAGGGTGCATTAATTATTAAGATCTATTGATTCCTCTAACAATTATTAAAATTTAATGCACTAACATATAAACACCATAAGCTTCGGGTACGCCATGATGTGTGACATGTATACCACCTAATTTTGTTTAAATGTTACTTCGGTCCTATTACTAAACAATATGCCACGTTGGGGTGGACTATATTATTTTTCATAGCTAAGTGTATACCATCATCAAATCTTAAATTATTTGAAATCTATGGAACTTGGTACGCCACGATGGGTGGCGTGTATACCTTCCAATTATTCGTAATTTTGCCTTGAATAGAATACTTCAATTCAATATTCATCAATGGTTTGATTTCCAGGTAGTGGAGGAGTCACATCGGTCTCGCTTAAAACCCACAGCCTTACAAGTTCGATGAACCCGTTTTTGACAAAATCGCCCCAAATCAGAAATAAAGAAAATCCGTATTTATTCCTTTCAAAATTTATTAATTTAAGAAGTTTGTTCTAGTAATTTCTATAACATTCTAGACACCATAAATTACATTCCACGATGGGTGACGTATATATAATTTATATTCGTCTTTATGTTAAATTACCTACAACCAATAATGGAGACCGTGGGAATTAATTTCATATTAATTCCCTCTCCCACTTAGAATTTTTTTTTATTAAAATTGAGGAATTTTAAAATTAAATGGGGCCCTATATTGTTATAATTATGTCTAATCATGCATTCAAAATACACACATAATTTTAGCAACATATAACATTTAATTAAAGCAATAAATAAAATTTATGTCCATGTCGTCCTAATTAAGTTAAACATGCAATTTTAAAAGAATTACACACATAATTAACGACACACATAATCAATAAATTAAAGCAATAATTAAAATTTAATGGAAAAAATTAAAATAAATTTTCCACTATTATGGCCCTTGAAAAAAAAATCCAGCTCTAAAAAAAAAATCTGCCCCAAGCGCGCCCCGACGACCCAGCAGCCCCTGCAGCCCCAGCAGTCCCAGCTGTCGCAGCAGCCCCAGCAGCCCCAGCAGTCCCAGCTGCCGCAGCAGGCCCAGCAGCCCCAGCAGTCCCAGCTGCCGCAGTAGCCCCCGCAGCCCCAGCAGTCCCAGCTGCCGCAGCAGCCCCAGTAGTCCCCGCAGCCGCAGCAGCCGCAGCAGCCGCAGCGCGCGCGCCTGTTGCTTTTCTGTGAGTTTTGTTTTGATTTTGTTCGATCCAAACATCAACAGCAGCCCCTTGTAATCGCACAGCGGAACAAAAAACTACCGGAATTGATTTCCGATCGTACATAATTATTACAAAATACCCGGAACAATTACAAAAAAAATAGATCTAATACAAAACTAATTTTGTAAAATCTATTCTAACACGATCAACCCTCGTGTAAATTACAACCACGATTAAACCACGTGGAAACCAAAACAAAAATTAACCACGATTAAACCACGTGGGATCCAAACACATAATTAAAATATACATGGCCATAATTGTAATATCCGGAATATATCGTGTAATTATTTTTGCTATTATATAATTATTATGTGTGTTCAGTATCTATTCTGTAAGCTAATTGTTAAGTGTTATCTGTACTTGAATATTCAAAAATAATATTAATTGAGTATTTTAATTTTTATATGTCCAAAATAAAATATAGATAATTGTCATAACTTCCTAATTATTTTTATGTTGGTTTATGGATTTATAAGAATCATATGAAATTTCTAAAATCTTTTTCCGGGTAATTAAAATCTATTTTATAAAAACGGGAATCAACCGTTGTTACGTTTTTGGAACCCGAAACTCTTTCGAGAACTCCTTCCTAACCTAATTGTAATATTCCGAGCATATTCCATGTTTTGACTTTTTCGATCCGGCGTACGGTTTGTCCTGCGCGGGTCCCGGCGCAACATTTTCGATACAATATTCGTTTTGGTAAATCAATAAAACCCATATTTTCGATAACCGGGAGCTTTTTATTAAATTATCCCAATTATCACTTCGTAATACGTGTAACCAGGCGCTGACACCAAGACCGCAGTACAAATTGTACTGATTTGGATAATTATCCCGAAAACCGATACCGTTTGGATCAGTTTTTACAAATAAACGTACCGTTTTATATCCGGAATGATCCAACGGGATACAAATTTTCCGTAATTATAAATAGCCTTTTACCGTATTTTATTTCGTATCAAAATCATTTGCAGATAGTTAATTATATAATTTTCAGAGAAAAGCCCTAATTACATAAACTGTTCTAAGAATCAAACAGCAAAACGAAGGCGTTACCAATCTCTGTTTTCAAAGCTTGAGTAACCAAAACGAAGGATATGAAGTGTTCTATCAGATTCTAAACTTTGTTTCACTTCAGAAATCAAGGTTATTTTTCTAAAAATTTATTTATTTTCGAATTTATTTTATTAAAAATATGAAGTTTGTTCGGATGATTGTTTGTATCATTTGATGATTGCATGTTGTAGAGCTTGTTTTCCTGATGATTTTCATATGTCATACGTCTGATTTGGAGTTCAATAACATGTTCAAATTTGAGTTTGATTTTCGAATTTTAAAATTAGGGTTTATAACCCGTATGAATGTTCTTAATTGAAATTTGGGGGTTTCTTATTCTGTGATAGATTGATGTTGTGTTATAGTGGGTTGTGTTCTCTGTGAAATTTGCAATCTAGTCGTATAAGTTTCATGAACCAACGAGGTCTGTAGAGAAGGGAGTTGTGTTTTGAAGTTTTCCGATGTTCGTCGGAAACTGCAAAACTTCACGGCCAAGTTCCGGCCAACTCAGGGATTGTTGGGTTGTTTTGATTGCATGGTTGTATTCCTGGTGTTGTGTAGATGTGATCTGGAGGTGTTGGTGGAGTAAGGACGCTGGGAACGTGTTCTCCGGCCACCGCTGTGTTTTCCGGCGACGGGGTGTAAAAATTACAATTTAGTACCCCAACTTTTGAAAACGATGCAGTTTGGTCCCTATAGTTTCCAGAGTTTGCAAAAGTTGGATTCCTGTTTTAAAAATGTTTAAAAATCATATTTCCTATTTATTTTTATTATAAAAATTCGTTTTTAAATTCTGAAAATTCTAAAAATTATTATTTTAATTCTGAAAATTATTTTTAATTCACAAATAAATCTAAATTAATTACTTAATTAATTTTAGTTAATTTATAATTGATTAATTAGTCAATTAATTTGAAAATTAATTGATTAATTGATTTAATTAATTATTAATTGATTTTAATTAATTATTTAATTAGATTTAATTATTTAAAAATGATTTAAAAATTCTGAAAAATAGTTTCGAGCTTTAAAATATTATTCTAAATTATTTCCAAGGCTCGATAATTATTCTAAAATTATTTCGGAGCCAGAATGGGCCAACCGAACCCTGTTTATTAACTCGAAATTGATCCAACGACCCGTTTTAATTCCGAAAAATGTTTTAAAAATCATTTAAATACCAGAAAGCCTATTTATGACCCGAGACTTCTTTATAAATAAAATATCATTGATTACGTGATGTATTATGTGCTATATGTGACTTGTTAATTGACTATCGGTCTATATATTCGGTGTTTACTTGATTATTGCATAACTTTCAATCCGTTAATCGAATTTGGGTAAAACGAAGGGTAGATAGAAGTATGTGTTGAATAGAATTCCATGAGTAAATTATTTGTTAGGTCACACTTTCACTGTAGAGGGGGTGAATACAGTGTTTATTACAATCAAATCAAACTTCAAGAACTTATGTAACAGAAAACAAACTTTATTGAAACAATAAACTCTGTTACAATCTGGAACTGTTATCTCTCAGTGATGAACAAAATATCACGAGAGTTGCTAGGGTTACAGTAAATAATATTCTCGATAATGATAACACTTATAGTGTAAACCCTATGTTTGTGTTTATATACTACACAGTTACAAGATAATCGCTAATTGATATGGAATATAATTCTGCTTCCTAATATATATCAATCAGATATCTTCTATTCCAAGTATTCCATTCTTCACGGAATTCCTTCTTCATGCATATCTCTTCTTATGTTTATCTAGATCTTCTTAACTTTAATCAGATACTGTCCTTATCTGATCGTCCTTCAGCACTTAAGTTCTGATATCTATCTCCTGATGTTTATCTCCTGATAACATAAGTACTGATATCCCTTAAGTTCTGACGTCCAGTATAAGTACTGATCAGTTAAGTACTGATTTGTTCTGTTCAAATAAGATCTGAAATCTAAACATAAAACATATTAGCCATGACATTATCAAATATATCTAACAATCTCCCCCAACTTGTAAATTAGCAAAATATACAAGTTTAACAGATATTTGATGATGTCAAAAACATTAAGTACAAATGCATGAGAAATAGACAAGATAACTACAACTTACAGTCCTTAAAGCTTTTACCAATTCAACTTCTGATAACAACTTTGGTCTGTATACACATCAGAATTTTAAGTAGTTGTAGATCTTTGACTTGGCTTCATCATTTTCTGATCTCTCTGATGTCAGGAGTTGTTCTGAGATAATTCTTCAACAAACATTTCTCAGCATATCTGAGTTCATCAATCATTCTCCGTTTGACATCTTTAAGCTCTGCAGTATCTTCACCAGTTTGAAATATTACAGCTCTGAGATCATTAATCTTTGCTTTTCTCAACTCCCGATCTAGTCTTATGACATAAGCTTTGTTAGACTCTAGATTGAATTCAAGCCCCTTAATACCAAGATATGTTCTGATCTGTGCAGTATTAGGCTTCATATCAACAATATCCCCATTGTGATCTCTGTACTTTGGAACATATCTGCTGTCAGACTTAACAGAATAAAGCCTTTTCTGTCTCTGAATCTGTTCCTTTAAGTAGTTTGCAGCAGTCTCTGTTATTCTGTCATCCACTTGAAGTAAGAAAAGTACATGCTCCAATTCTTCAAAATACTTCAAAGGAATGGCATTTTGTCTTATATGATAAACCCTACCATCTGTCATGAAATACAACATGATGTATTCTTTCAAGTAGGTATGGTAAACCATCTGTACAGATTCTAGTTGATTCAATCTCTCAGGAGTTGCTCCAATACCTGGTTCACTCAAGGAAGTTGGATCATCGGTAGTGTTGTGTACTCTTCTTTCATCAGCACTTCCCAATCCAGTTTTATCTCTAGCTTCCTTTCCAGTAACTACTCTTGCTTCAAAACCACTTGGAGTAGTCTTCAAAGATTGAGTCTGTTTTGCTTTAGTGAATCCTGGTAGGAGTGTTTTAGATTTATTTTCTGATATCAAGTTAACTTGAGCACTGTCAGAGGTTACTTGCTTCTTCTGAATATCAGAACTTACAATTTCTTGACTCTGAACAACTTGAGCCATGTCAGAGGTTGTTTTAAGAACTTTTCTTGAAGTCAGAGCAAGATCATCTTTTCCATCAGTAATTTCTTCTTCCTCAGGAGGTACATAAGGCTTGATAGGTTCACCAACCTTTTCTTTACCCTTGGATCTTGGATCTATCTGTGGTTGTGATCTAGCCAAAGTTTCTTCAGTATGTATCCTTTCTTTGATCACAATGCCTTTAGGTTTTGGAAGTAACTTTTTACCAGAAGCTTCAGATTTAGATGTGACTTTCTCTTATTTAAGTCTGGCTTCTTCTTCCTTTAAACTTTCCAAGTCCATCCCTGGATTTTCTTGAAGAAATAACTGTCTTGACATTTCCTCATCAAGATCTAGAAGTTCATCAGAACTAATCCTTTTACCAGCAGCAGAACTTATTCTTTTCCCAGTATCAGAACTTGTTCTGTGACTAGCTTGTCTTGATGTAAACCTTCTACCTTGACTTTGACCACTACCCATTCCAGAGTTTCCTTGGTCATCTTTTCCATCATCCTTTCCTTGCAGTGACTTGTTGGTTTTGCATTTGGACTTAATTACCTTCTCCCCCTTTTTGGCATCAGCAGGTAATAAAAGAGAGATAAGTAGTTCCACTGAGGTCTGGATTTCAGTAAGTTGCGATTGCTGAGAAGCTTGATTTGTCAGAATTTGATCAATCTGAGCTTGTTGCTTCTCTTGAGTTTTCTCAATATAAGCAACCCTGTCAATGGTAGGTTGGAAGAACTTTTTCTTATCAATTTTCCAAACTTGTTCCTGTTTGATAAAGTTCTCCTGAATCTTGTATAGCTCTGCATGAGTGTTGGAATGAAGACCTTGTAGATGTTTAGTACTCAATGCAGTGACTCTAAGCTGGGTTTTAAAATCATCAGAATGTAACATTTCATCAGCTTTAGTCAAGTGCTCAGCAAGATGTAAAGCATTTGGAACACATGAAACTGAGTTCCATTCCTTAGTCCACTCCTGACCTGCAGGAGTTTCACTCCAAGGTACTGGTGCATCCCTGATAACAAACTCCTTTACCAGTTCAGACTTAGGAAGAGTCAGTGGAGGAGTATGTCCTGAAGGACCTGCTTCATCAGCATCTACAGTTAGAGCAGCCTCACCAGTATCTCCAACATTTGCAGCATCAGAACTTAGAGAATCAGTATCTTCTGATAAGACAACTGTGTGAGTAGCAATGGAGGCTTCAACATCCTCTAATTGCTGATCTGATACTAAGTTCTGATCAACAGCCATATCCTGATGCTCACCTAAAATCTGATCATCAGCATCTTGATGCAGAGAAGGTGTTAGTGATAACTCAGGAGTTTGAACAGCATCAGTAACAGGTGTTGTGGAAGGATTATTTGCTGTTGGAGCTTCTAAGAAAAGTATTTCAGGCACAACCAGGTTCTGAATATCAATTTTAGCACTTGTGCCTGGATCAACAAGAGACATAGAAGGTGAATTAGCCTTGTCAGATACAGGTTCCTGAGATGGAGTTGACGGAGAAGAAGTGACTGGAGCAAATTCCTTGTCTTGTGAGATCAGAGATTCCTGATCCCCTTCCTTAGCTGCTTCCTCCTCATCATCTGAAACTGGCCTTTGTGCCCTCTGTTTCTTGTACTTCCTTGTTGATTTGGATTCCTTGGGAGTTTCAGGAACCGTCATACGTCTAAGCCTCTTGAGAAGCCTAGAACCCCCAATTGCAGAATCCTTCTGAGAAGTTGCCTTCTCAGCTTCATTTACCACAGGTTCTGAAGAAGGAATCGGTTCCTCAGAATCTGAGTCATCTCTCAAGGTGATCCTCCTCTTCTTCTGAGATGTGTGAGAAACAGTCTTTGTTCTCTTTGGTTTAGAGGATGTAGGCTTCACAGTAGGTGCTGAAGAAGAAGGTTGAGCAGTCTGTGAAGTGGAGAGATAGGATTTGAGATAAGTTCTGAGGGTAGGTTGAGTATAATGAGAGGTAGGTACTGAGGTTGATGGATTTTGGTTATGGTGAGTTGGTTGAACATTTGAGTAAACAGATTTGTAAGTAGCAGGATCAGCATTTACCAGAATCTGTTTCACAGACTGAGGAATCTGTAATTGTCTCACCATTGATTTCTTTGTGTCAGCATTTATCAGGTCGTTAAAGTACCTTTTTGCAACCTTAAAAGGTGGGGTTTGAGTGCTGACTAACTGGGGTTCAGCAGTACAATACGTATAAATAAGTTGACAGAATCTAGCAAAATAAACAACATCTCGATCCTCTGTCATCCTATCCCCAATAAAACCAATTATTCCAGTTGCAAAATCAAAATGAGTTTGATGGATAATAGCATACCCGATGTGCTGACTCAGAATTGGGATGGCATCAAAATTTGAACACTTGTTGCCAAAAGCCTTGGTGATGCAATCGAAGAAGAAACTCCATTCTCTTCTGATATTGGCCCGTTTCAACTGTCCAAGTTTCGTCAGACTCTTTTCATATCCCAAATCAGTCATTAACCCCCGAAGTTCTGATTCCTCTGGTATAGAGAAGGTACAATCTTCTGGAAGATGTAATGCTCTTCGTACTGTACCAGGAGTGACTACATAGGATGAATCACCCACTTGGAAGATAATACTGGGAGTTCCTCGTTTACCACCATCATCAAAAACTCCAGTCCTCCAGAACCGCAGAACTTGTTGACTTGAAAATAATTCAGGCTGAGTTAAGGCATACCCAACCTCACTATGTGCAAGAAGATCTTGCACAAAATGCAATTCAGATGGAGCTTCAGCATGATCAAGAATTGCAGCATAGTTGTTTGGAACAAACTTTGCTCCATCAATGATTAAATCCTTTGGTGCCATGTGAAAAAATATTGAAATTCAAGTATGCCTGTTAGGTGTTTGAGATAATGTCTGTATGAGAAGCCAACGTGAGAAAGAATGAGAAAGAGAGTAAAAGTAAGAAGAGAGATAAAGTATAAAGAAAATAAAAGATTAAAGAAATCTTCTCTCTGTTGTTCTTATACTCTGAAAAAAATGTTACCGTTGGACACCTGTCAGACATGCAGTAATAACGGATAGTTACTGGGCTCGAGAAAACAGGAATGATTAGTTACCCAGTTGCCTTGTTTCAAGGAAAAACCATTTCATTTATCAAGAGACACAGTTTTAATTCAAAATTTAAATCGTTAGCACTGATTGAATTATTTTTCACTGCAACATTAATATTCTGAAAATGAATCATGTGAAAAATGACCGAGATAATTTCGATGAATAAGTGCTGACAAAGAATCAGAACTTAAATAAAGACAAAATTTAAATGGTCATCAGAATATCAAGCAGGATTTAACAACACAAGATAAAATAACTCAGAGACAAAATCTTGAAGTAAAAACAGTTTTCATTAATATATCAAGTCAATACATATATGAAATAGAAATTACATCAATACAAGATTTTCCCTAAGCTTCTAATCCTAACGTCAACAGCTTTAGTCCTAGCTAAGAAGCCTGACAAAGCTGAGGATGAAGAAGAACAGGAAGAAGACGAGATTAAGTCATCTTCCTCTTCCTATCTTCGACAAACAAGATGGCGAGTCGTATGATTCGCTCTTGCTGACGGATACGACGAAGGTGAAGGTCTCTTCGAATGGCCACCAGATCACGTTTGATAACCTCTGGAAATTGAATCCAGAGATTGTGAGGGATGTTGGTGATATGGTAGGGAGTTGGAATTCCATTCAAAAAGACATGCACAGTCTCATCACCGTAATTGTAGAACCAGCCAAATTCAGCCATTTGTGATAGTGAATGAAAAACAAGACTGAATTTGTGATACAAGTGTGATGAGAAGACTAATGTGAAGTGGCTGTGTATATAGGCAAGAGAATGCCAAGAGACACAAAGATATTTAATGCTGACAGGTAGAATTAATTCTACCTCGTCTCCCTAGACTTTGAAAAAGAATAACAGTCATTGGAAAGAGGAATCATGGTCTAGACCGCACAAGACACAAGAAATAGTGGACTGTTCAAGTACAAAACCATTAATCCTAATCATAGTGACTATTAATCTTCCACTTCAACATATGCGAGTACAAACTGAGACTGTTATTAAATTTCATTCAAAGATAAGCCAAGTAAAGGATTAGACTGAGAAATCAGAACTTAGACCTATACCAGAACTTAACAGTCATCAGAACATAAGTTCTTAACTCGAAAAAGGAATGCTCATCTTAGTAAATACTCATACAAGTTCTTAGTTATGAACGTCAGAACTTAATCATCAGAACGTGTAACTAGAACATGTCCTCAGAATTTGTGCAAAAATGACACAATGACTGTTTATCTAAAATAACATAGACCACCACAGAAATTTTCATCATTCAGATGGAGTGATTAGTGTGTGCATTAAGCTAAATAACAGACAAAGAGTAAAGTCTGATCTACTTCAGTACATCTTAGAAATAAGTCATAATTAAAATTTTGCTAAAGAGCTGTCATTATCCTGAAACCTACTGATAAATGAGTTCATGCATGAGTCCACCTCAACTGTTTTTGTGCTAATTTTATGCATCTTTAAAATTCTCTTTTACAGTGGCTTCTCAGTGTAAGTGAGTCACGACTGCTTATCAGAATTTATGCTATTATCAGAGTATTTCTCCAGTAATCATAGAGTGTGAAAAGTCACCAAGAAAATATTTTGCTTTTCTAATGCATATTTACTTAATACCAGCAATGCACTTGGGTCGTCCCTTTCACATTTTTACTCTAGATCTCAAAGGAGTACCTGATTTTTTTTTTCTTGTTCTTCTTCTTTTGATAAGTGAGGTTTATCAGCACTTAGTATATTCAGCAGTTTTACTAGAATCAGAACTTAAACAGATGAGTAGCATTATTCTAATTTGGGACTTAGTAATAAGATGAATAAAGTAAACTAAACTAAGCTCAAGTATCAGAATTTGCTTGTGTCATAAGATTTCCACAGAAATAATTACTTCTTTCATGGGATCATTTGTTTATTGAAGATTACTAGATCAGTATCTAGCACAGTTATCCTCATAGGATTGAATAGTTACTGAAACAGACATATCACTTATCAGAGTTTAGAAACATATATCAGACAACAGTCAGTACTTAAAGACATTTATCAATTAATGCACAGAATATACAAAGAGATTAATTCTGTAAATACTGATCATAAAGTCTGATAACATAGAACAAGTTTAAGCAGATTTAGAGAAAGAACCTGAAATCATTCCAAGTTCATTTACCAATTTTGTAAAGGTAGCTTCACACAGTGGTTTTGTGAAGATATCTGCTACTTGTTGATCTGTGGGAACAAAATGCAATTCCACTGTACCTTCATCCACATGTTCCCTGATGAAATGGTACCTGATGCTGATGTGCTTTGTCATAGAGTGTTGAACTGGATTACCTGTCATAGCAATAGCACTTTGATTATCACAGTAAATAGGGATTTTGAAATATGTTAACCCATAATCCAGTAACTGATTCTTCATCCAAAGAATCTGTGCACAGCAGCTTCCTGCAGCAATATACTCTGCTTCTGCAGTTGATGTGGAAATTGACTTTTGTTTCTTGCTATACCAAGAAACGAACCTGCCTCCAAGAAATTGGCAGCTACCACTTGTGCTTTTCCTGTCAATTTTGCAACCTCTGTAATCAGTAATATCTACTGAATTACCAGTATCCTTATCCAGTTTTGTTGCAGTGGCCATGGGAGTGGATGCACTTGAACAGTCTTGCATTCCAAATTTCTTCAGCAAGTTTCTGGTGTACGTAGATTGACAAATAAAAGTTCCTTCTTCACTCTGCTTGACTTGAAGGCCCAGAAAATAACTAAGTTCTCCCATCATACTCATCTGATATCTTGACTGCATTAGGTTGGCAAACTTTTTGCAAAGTTTGTCATTTGGAGACCCAAAAATAATATCATCAACATAAATCTGAATCAAAAGTAAGTCCTTGCCATGGTTGAGATAGAACAGTGTTTTGTCAATAGTTCCTCTGTTGAATCCACTTTCCAGAAGAAACTGAGCTAAAGTCTCATACCATGCTCTAGGAGCTTGCTTAAGTCCATAAAGTGCTTTATCAAGCCTGTAGACATAATCTGGATGTTTGGAATCTACAAAGCCTGGAGGTTGTTCAACATATACTTCCTCTTCCAATTCTCCATTGAGAAAAGCACTTTTCACATCCATTTGAAAGACAGTAAACTTTTTGTGAGCAGCATAAGCCATGAATATCCTTATGGCTTCTAACCTAGCAACTGGCGCAAATGTTTCATCATAGTCAATTCCCTCCTGTTGAGAATATCCTTTTGCAACCAGCCTTGCCTTGTTCCTTACAATTATGTCATCACTGTCAGTTTTGTTTCTGAATACCCACTTTGTACCAACAACCGATCTATTCTTAGGTCTTGGCACTAAGGTCCAGACTTTGTTTCTTTCAAATTCATTCAACTCTTCCTGCATTGCTTGCACCCAATCAGCATCTTGAAGAGCTTCTTCCACTTTCTTTGGCTCAGACTGAGAGAGAAAAGAATTGTAAAGACATTCATTCGAAGTACCTGTTCTAGTTCTGACACCTGCCTCAGGATTTCCAATTATCAAATCAGGTGTATGTGATTTTGTCCACTTCCTTGCAGATGGAAGATTTTCTCTAGAACTGGATGCTCCCCCATGATTCATGCTGTCTTCGGTTTCATTTTCTGATGCTCCCCCTGAAACTATGCTCTCTGAGTTGGATCCTTCAGTATTTAGATTTTCAGTACTGTCAGTACTTGGCTTATCAGAACTTGACGAATCAGAATTTGAAGAGCCAGATGTATGTTCTGATGCTTCTTGAGATGTGATAATATCTTGAGTATGCTCCCCCTGCATTGGTGCATCTTCCTTTGACGTAGTCACCATAGTTTCAATAACATCAGAGTTTAATCCATCAGAATTTACAGTATCAGGACTTAGACTGTCAGGACTTGAGGTATCAGAATATGAATCTTCATTTTCAAATCTCAGCTGATCATGATCAATGCAATCTTCAAGTCCAGTGATCTTCTTGTCATCAAAAGAGACATTGATAGATTCCATGACCACTTTTGTTCTCAAATTATAGACTCTGAAGGCTTTTGTAGAAAGTGGATATCCAACAAAGATTCCCTCATCAGCTTTTAGATCAAACTTGGATAGCTGTTCAGGATGAGTCTTGAGAACAAAACACTTACATCCAAATATATGAAAGTATTTGAGATTTGGCTTCTTGTTCTTCACCATCTCATATGGTGTTTTTCCATGCTTGTTAATGAGTGTTGCATTTTGAGTAAAACAAGCAGTCTGCACAGCTTCAGCCCAGAAATAGGTTGGAAGCTTTGCTTCTTCAAGCATTGTTCGTGCAGCTTCAATGAGAGTTCTATTCTTCCTTTCAACAACTCCATTTTGCTGTGGAGTTCCAGGAGCAGAAAATTCCTGCTTTATTCCATGATTTTTGCAGAACTCTTCCATTATCAGATTCTTGAATTCAGTGCCATTATCACTCCTCAAAATTTTCACAGAATCTTTGATCAATTTATCCAGATGTTTGACATGATCAATCAGGATAGATGCAGTTTCACTTTTTGTGTGCAAGAAATACACCCATGTGTATCTGGTGAACTCATCTACTATAACCAACGCATATTTCTTCTTTGCAATAGACATGACATTCACTGGACCAAATAGATCAACATGAAGTAGATAATAAGGCTCAAGAATTGATGATTCAGTCTTGCTCTTGAACGAAGATTTTCTTTGTTTAGCCTTCTGACATGAGTCACAAAGACCATCAGGAACAAACACTGATTTTGGCAGTCCTCTCACAAGATCTTTCTTGATCAGTTCATTTATCTTGTTGAAGTTTAAATGAGAGAGTTTCTTGTGCCAATTCCAGCTTTCTTCAGTTGAGGCTCTACTCACTAAACAGATTGCAGAACCATCAGAACTTGTTGAAAGCTTAGCTTCATAAATGTTACCACGCCTGAATCCCTTCAGAACAATTTTTTCTTTAGATTTACTAACTATTTCACAATGTTCTGCAAAGAAATCAACATGATAACCTCTGTCACAGATTTGACTTATACTCAGTAAGTTGTGTTTAAGTCCTGAGACCAGAGCTACATCTTTAATGATGACATTCCCAAGATTGATATTGCCATATCCCAAAGTTTTTCCAATGTTGCCATCTCCATAAGAAACACTTGGGCCATCTTTCTCCACAAAGTCTGATAGCAGGGCCTTATTTCCAGTCATATGTCCTGAACATCCACTGTCCAGAACTAAAATATTTTTCCTGTTGCCCTGCAATCAAAAAGACCACTAATTATTAGTTTTAAGGACCCAGACTTGCTTGGATCCTTTGGCCTTTTTAGGTTTGTTAACATTTGCAGCGGATTTAGCATCAGATTTTATGTTAACAGTTTTCTTATCAGAACTTATACTACCAGACTTTGAATCAGAACTTACACTAGAAGGAACAACAGAAACTTTCTTTAAAGAAGGTTTTATTTGATAATAATCATAGTACAAACTATGATATTCCTTACAAGTATAAATGGAATGCCATAAACTACCACAATGAAAACAAGGATCTTGTGGTTTGTATCTAACAGACTGACTCTTAACTCCTGATTTTGTAGATAAGGAGTTAATATTCTTATTCTTCCTGCAAAAAGAAGCCAGATGGTTAGAACTTCCACAGTTATGACACGCTTTCCTAGGAGCATCAGGAACAGATTTATAGTTATTGATTTTATTCACACCTTCCTTTCCATTCCTGTTTTTCCTAGGTGATTTTACCTTGTTTGCATTCTTAACATCTTTCAGCTTATGCTTAAGCTGCTTCTTTGTCATTAAGCCTATGTTAACTTCAGCTGTCTTTTCCTGTTTTAGTTTGTCAGAAGCTAATTCCTTTTTAACTTCTGATTTCTCATTTTCAGATTTTTCAGTTACAAACTTAACAGGTTTTAACTTCGGCTTTTGCTTATCAACAGGCTTAATTTCTACAGTTCCTTTTTCATTTTTATTTTCTCCATAGCCTAAGCCCTCTTTCCAGTTTCCACTGCTTAGCAAATTTTGAGTTGTTTTGCCAGAGTTAGTCCAAGTTCTGATAATCTCTCTCTCCTTTTCTAACTCAGTTTTTAGAGATTCATTCATTTTTAGCACTTCATCCCTAACATAAAAAGCATCATCTCTATCCTGCTGAGTTTGATGGAACATGACTAACTCTTTTTCTAAGAAATCATTTCTTTTCCTAAAAGCAAGATTTTCAGAAGTTAATCTTTCACATGTTAAAGTTTGATCTCTATAACTAACAAACATGGTTTTAAGATATCTTCTCAACTCATTAATATCATCAGTATGAAAAGCATAAGTAGTCTGAGGTACCTTTGTTTCAGCAGCTTCAGAACTGCTCTCAGAACTTGATTTATCAGCATTTGCCATCAATGCATAGTTCTCCTCACTTTCAGAGTCTGAGGTGTCTGTCCAGCTTTTCTGCTTTGTGACAAGAGCTTTGCCTTTGTCACTCTTGGTCTTCTTGCAATCAGGAGATATGTGGCCTTTCTCACCACAATTATAACATTTAACATTAGCGTAATCTCCTCTGTCAGACTTTCCTCCTCTTCCTTCAAATCTTCTGAAATTCTTCTTATCAGAACTTATGCCTTTTCTGGAAAACTTCTTTCCCTTCCTGAACTTCCTGTATGCAATCTTTGTGATTCCTTTCACCATAAGAGCACACAGCTTCATCATCTCCTCATCAGCATCAGTTTCAGGCAAGCTTTCAGAATCTGAGTCATCATCACTCTCAGAACTTGATGACTCAGTATCAGACTTTATGATAAGAGCTTTACCCTTGTCTTTCTTTGAGGAAGGTGGTTTGGGGGATTCCTCTTCAGCCTTGAGAGCAACTGTCCTTGACTTTCCTCCTTTCCTCTTGCTTCTTTGTTCCATCTCAAGTTCATGAGTCTTGAGCATTCCATAGATTTCATCAAGAGTTGTTTCATCAAGATTGTAGTTGTCTCTTATTGTTGTTGCCTTCAAATCCCAACATTCAGGAAGAGCTAACAGGAATTTAAGGTTTGTATCTTCAAGATCATACTCCTTATTTACTAATGACAAGTCATTCAAGAGTTTGAAAAATCTATCATATACATCAGTCAATGACTCATTAGTCCTAGAGTCAAAGTGTTCATACTCTTGAGTGAGTATTGTCTTCCTGTTCTTCTTAACTGTTTCAGTTCCTTGACACCTTGTCTCCAGTGCATCCCATATCTCCTTAGCAGTCTTGCAGTTGATTACCCTGTTTGACATTACATTATCAATGGCACTATGCAATAAGTGTCGTACCTTGGCATCCTTAGCAATAGATGCTATATCTTCAGCAGTATAATCACTCTTTTCTTTTGGTACGGTCTTTGCTGCTTCACCTGCAACTACAACAGCGAGCTTGGTAGGTTTGTGAGGCCCTTCCTTGATTCTATCAAGGTATTCTGGATCTGTTGCTTCCAGAAATATGGTCATCCTTACCTTCCATATGGGATATTCAGATGGTCTCAATATGGGAACTCTGATAGTCTCATATCGACTCTGAGTTGATGTCTTTGATGATTCCTCAGTTTTGGTAGGCTTAGTTGGAGTTTCTGTGTCAGACATGATTGTGTTTGGATCTTTAACTGTATGTGTGTTAACAGAAGGCTCTGATACCACTTGTTAGGTCACACTTTCACTATAGAGGGGGTGAATACAGTGTTTATTACAATCAAATCAAACTTCAAGAACTTATGTAACAGAAAACAAACTTTATTGAAACAATAAACTCTGTTACAATCTGGAACTGTTATCTCTCAGTGATGAACAAAATATCACGAGAGCTGCTAGGGTTATAGTAAATAATATTCTCGATAATGATAACACTTATAGTGTAAACCCTATGTCTGTGTTTATATACTACACAGTTACAAGATAATCGCTAATTGATATGGAATATAATTCTGCTTCCTAATATATATCAATCAGATATCTTCTATTCCAAGTATTCCATTCTTCACGGAATTCCTTCTTCATGCATATCTCTTCTTATGTTTATCTAGATCTTCTTAACTTTAATCAGCTACTGTCCTTATCTGATCGTCCTTCAGCACTTAAGTTCTGATATCTATCTCCTGATGCTTATCTCCTGATAACATAAGTACTGATATCCCTTAAGTTCTGACGTCCAGTATAAGTACTGATCAGTTAAGTACTGATTTGTTCTGTTCAAATAAGATCTGAAATCTAAACATAAAACATATTAGCCATGACATTATCAAATATATCTAACATTATTGATAGATGCTTATGATATGTGAGAAGAAGAGGCAAGCCGTAGGAAAGGGAAACAGGTAGTTGAGGAGTAAAACGGTTGTGATTGGAAGCGAGTGCAGTGTAGTAACCTAATACCATGCAAGTGTTCTAAACTTTCTCGAGATATTGTAGTACTTGATAATCCTGTGATATTGCAAGTGCTTTGAAGCACAGAAACCTAAATCCTGATTTCAGTTATTGTTCTTGAGCCATGAATCATATTCTTTCTAATCCATTGATTATTGTATACCCAAACAAGAACCACAAATCTACGATACTACTCCACAAATACATACAAACTAAATACCAGACACTGAAATGAACTATTATATACTCAACCCATGGTATCTTATACTTTGAAAGACCAAATCCTTGAAACCGTGAAATGTTGATTCCTTTGTTATCCAATTCTTTCATTACCCAGCATCCAAGCTTTTAAATTGCCTTATTGATCCTTACAAGGATTGAAACCCTTTCATTGTTAAACATTTATTGTTGTTAATGATTTCGGTTATTGCTTATTATTGCATATTCTGTTATTATGTTAGAATTGGATTGTTTTTATAAAATTATGGACCAGATTCGTGGTCAGACCATATAATGGTCAAGTTAGGCCAATGTGTGCCTTGGATCCAGTAGTTAGAGCAATGCTGTGTGCCTTGCTCGAGGTTAGTGCGTGACTGATCAGTAGCCTAACCTTGGTTTTTAAATTAAAAGTATAATATCCAATTCTAAATCATAATCCATTGTTCACTTGATATCATAAACATATTCACCTGATGATCATTATTCTCAGTTTTGTCATTATGACTTGCTGAGCTAGTTAGCTCATTTGTGCGATGTTGTTTATATTCTTTCCAGTTAAAAAGGAACCAGTTGGTAAAGAGGATCCCCAGTCTAGCGTGAGAGCTAGGGGTTCAGGTTGAGAAAGCTGAGCTAGTAGGCTTCTTTTGGGATAAGTTAAATTTGTAAAAGTTTGTAATAATGTTTAATACTCAGTTTGAGTTTGAATAGTTGGGATTTGAACGGTTTGTAATATATAAGTGTGTTTGGCTTGTGTGCATACTTTAACCTGTTGCGGTCCGTGGTGGTTGGTAAGTAGGGTCACTGCATATATTATTATTATCTTTATTATTGTTATAAGCAGGTTATAATTAAGGTGTGTGTGTGGACCCCAAACTTCTGACCCGGGTTTGGAGGGTGCCACAATAATAGTGGATTAACAACCTGCATCAAAACCAATACAAGCAAAACACTATATACACGCATATATAATTATGACATGGACATTATATCATAAAACGTAGAACCCATTACCAGGCTCTGATACCAATTATTGGGAACCACGGACTTAGAGTGTTACTACGTTTTACGATAAAGATTACGAAAAGAGGATTACCTTGTTAATGGTTGATTTCACGCTCTTCTATTGTATTCCCAAATTCCCTTGAGCGAAGTGTGGCCTCCGTCTTCTCAATTTATCCTATCTTCTTGCTCCTTGGTGGCTACAATATGTTTTCACACAATTCCAAGCAAGAAGAGAATAAGAATATATATAGGCTACAATAGGACCATGGATAATTAGGTTGGGCCTTCTAATTACATCTTGAGCCTAGCCCAATGTAATTAAATATTAATTCAATCCACTAAAGAATTAATATTTGCACTACCTTTCCTAATACTGTAATTTAATTAATTCGGTTCCAATATTATTTGCTTATTAAATTCTCCATGTTTAAAATATCATATGTCTATTAATTAAATAAATTACTGATAATTTATTTAATTAATATCTTTTATCCTTGATCATCCACTCAACCTTTATTTAATTATGCCAGAATAAATTCCACCTGCAGGGTTTCACATAATTAAATCTTTTTGAGCTTTCAAGGGGACATCATTAACCCGAATATTATCAGGACATTGATACTTTCAATAAATAATATCCACCATGTATATAATTCCATCACCCAAAATATAATGATATAATTCAAAAGAATTATTTCATATATAAATCAAAGCATGTAAATAATATACACGTGTCA
The DNA here is from genome assembly GCF_009905375.1 of Apium graveolens. Lineage (NCBI taxonomy): Eukaryota > Viridiplantae > Streptophyta > Magnoliopsida > Apiales > Apiaceae > Apium > Apium graveolens. Next base: position 224,868,577 of record NC_133648.1, read on the forward strand.
ATTACTATTTCCGGATTAAGAACCTAAGCATTAATAATAACATAGAATCTTAGTTCTCTTTCTTAATCAGTATTAAGGGAACAATTCTAAATTTGATCCTGTTCAATATACACAAAGTATACTAGTATTATTTATTAGTCAATATAAACTAATCTAAATAATACTACAGCCATACCAGTGGATTGTCCAACACCACCTGTGCTGTGAACCTTATTATATTATATAACCGTATTTAACAATCTAATATTCTGTATCCCATTTGATACTAGATTGTTCACAATATATAATATTAGACAACATGTAAACATTCAAATGATTCTCAAATAAACTGACCAGAAATAAATGTACATACTTCAAATAAATATTTTTAGTATACACTAACACCAGCTTCAGATGATGAGGAAGCAGCAGCTAAGGAAGGAGATTAGGAATCTCTGATCTCAAAAGAACCAGAATTTGCTGAAGCTACTGCATCTCCTTCTTCATTGTCCCCAACTCAGGAAGCTGCTACAGACAAGGCAAACACACCATATGTTTCTCCTGTACATGAAACTGTATCTCCTGGAGACCCAGGCACAAGTGCTGAAATTGACATTCAAAACCTGGTTGTGCCTGAGGTTCTCTACTTAGAAGCTCCAACAACAATTAATCCATCAATAACACATGTTACTGATGCTACTCAAACTCCAGAATTGTCTACCACACCTTCTCTGCATCTAGATGTTGATGATCAGACTATAGGTGAGCATCAGGATATGGCTGTTGATCAGAACTTGGAAATAGATCAGCACTTAGAGGATGATGCTGAAGCCTCGATTGCTTCTCATACTGTTGTTTTATCAGAAGATGCTGATTCTGTAAGTTCTGATGCTGCAAATGCTGATAATACTGGTGATGCTGCTCCAAATGCAGATGCTGATGAAGCTGGTCCTTCTGGACATGCACCTCCACAAACTGTTTCTAAATCTCAACTAGTCAAGAAGTTTGTACGAGGAGAAGCACCAGTACCTTGGAATGAAACTCCTAGAGGACATGAGTGGACTAAAGAATGGAACTCAGTTACCTTTGTTCCATCTGAAAAGATTCTTGCTGAGCACTTGGCAAAAGCTGATGAAATGTTAATTAATGATAATTTCAAGACATAGCTTTGAGTCACTGCATTGAGTACTAGACATCTGCAAGGTCTCCATTAAACAACTCATGCAGAGTTACGTCAAGTTAAGGAAGAATTGCTCAAGCAAGATATGACTAGGAAACTTGATAAGAAAAAATTCTTCCAACCTACCTTTGATAGAGTTGCTTACATTGAGAAGACCCAAGAGAAGCAACAGTCTCAGATAGATGATAGTTTGAAACATCAAGCTTCTCAGCAATCTCAACTCGATGAAATCCAAGCCTCAGTGGAATTGCTTGTCTCTCTTCTCTTACCTGATGATGCCAAAAAGGGGGAGAAAGTAATTAAGTCCAAATGTAAAACTGATCAGACACTAAAGGGGAAGGATGATGAAACAGATGACCAGGAAACTGTGGAATGGGTGGAGGTCATGGTCAAGGTAGAAGTTTCTCATCAAGAAGAGCTGAAATTACAAGTCACAGGACAAGTTCTGATGCTGGAAAAAGAATTACTTCAGCTACTGGTAAAAGGATAAGTTCTGATGAACTTTTGGATCTTGATGAAGAATTATCAAGACAGTTATTTCTTAAGGAAAATCCAGGAATGGACTTTGAGAGTCTGATGGAAGAAGAAGCTAGACTGAAGTCAGAAAAAGTCAAATCTAAATCTGAAGCTTCTGTTGGTAAAAAGAAACTTCCAAAAGTCAAAGGCATTGTGATAAAGGAAAGAACAAATCCTGAAGCAACAAAGGCTAAATCACAATTGCAGATAGATCCAAGGTCCAAAGGCAAAGAGAAAATTGGTGAACCTTTCAAGGTTTATGTGCCTCCTGTGGATGAAGAAATTACTGTTGAAGATGATGATCTTGCTTTGACTTCAAGAAAAATTTCTAAGACAACCTCTGACATGGCTCAAGTTGTTCAGAGTAAAGATAGAGTTAGTTCTGATATCTCAAAGAAGCAAGTAACCTCTGACATAGCTCAAGTTAACTTGATATCAGAAGATAAATCAAAGGAAACCTCTGACATTGCTCATGTTAAACCTTCAAAGATACTCCTACCAGGATTCACCAAAGCCAAACAGACTCAACCTTTGAAGACTGCTGCAAGTGGTTTTGAAGCAAGAGTGGTTACTGGAAAGGAAGCAAGAGATAAAACTGGATTAGGAAGTGCTGATGAAAGAAGAATACAGAACAAAACCAATGATCCAACTTTCTTAAGTGAACCAGGTATTGGAGCAACTCCTGAAAGATTGAATCAACTAGAATCTGTACAGATGGTTTACCATACCTACTTGAAAGAACACATCTTGTTGTACTTCATGACAAATGGTAGGGTTTATCATATAAGGGAAAATGCCATTCCACTGAAGTATTATGAAGAATTGGAACATGTATTATTCTTACTTCAAGTGAATGACAAAATAACAGAAAGTGCTGCAAACTATTTGAAGAGTCAAATTCAGAGACAGAAAAGGCTTTATTCTGTTAAGTCTGACAGCATATATCTTCCAAAGTACAGAGATCACAAGGGTGATATTGTTGAGATGAAGCATAACTCTGCTAAGATTATAACTACCTTTCTGGGTTACAGGGCCGTGGAATTCAATCTTGAGTCTGACAAGGCGTATTTGATCAGACTGGATCAGGACATAAAGAAAGTTAAAATTAATGATCTCAGGGCTGCAATCTTTCAAACTGGTGAAGATTCTGCAGAACTTAAAGATGCTAAAAGGAGGATGATTGATGAACTCAGATATGTTGAGAGATGTTTGTTAAAGAACTATCTCAGAACAACTCCTGACATCAGAGAGATCAGAAGATGAAGCCAAGTCAAGATCTATAACTGCTCAAATTCTGATATGAATACAAACTGAAGTTGTTATCAGAAGTTAAAGTTGGTAAAGCTTTAAGGACTGTAAGTTGTAGTTATGTAGTCAAATTCTCATGCATTTGTACTTAATGTTTTTGACATCATCAAATATCTGTTAACTTGTATATTATGCTAATTTACAAGTTGGGGGAGATTGTTAGATATATATGATAATGTCATGTCTAATATGATTTATGTTTAGTTTTCAGATCTTACTTAAACAGGACAAATCAGTACTTAACTGAAATCAGCACTTATACTGAAGTCAGAACTTAAGTCGTCAGTACTTAAGGTTCAGGAGATATTTATCAGAAGATAATATCAGGACTTAAAGGAAATGTTCAGATAAGGAAGGCAGCTGATTTACAGGAAGAGAAGATCGAGACAAACATAAGAAGAGATATGCATGAAGAAGGAATTCTATGAAGAATAGAATATTTGGAAGAAAAGAAATCTGATTGATATATTTTAGGAAGTAGAATTATATTCCATATCAATTAGCGATTATCTTGTAACTGTGTAGTATATAAACACAGACATAGGGTTTACACTATAAGTGTTATCATTATCGAGAAGATTATTCATTGTAACCCTAGCAGCTCTCGTGATATTTGTTCATCACTGAGAGAGGACAGTTCCATACTGTAACAGAGTTTATTGATTTGAATAAAGTTCATTTTCTGTTACTTGAGTTATTAAAGTTCGATTTGATTGTGCTATACACTGTATTCACCCCCTCTACAGTGTGTGTGACCTAACAATGAACCGTGGCTCTAGTCGATGCCTAGCTTTCCCCATGGGTTCTTGTCGAGTTCTAAGCTTCCCTAGAAGGTTGTGGTTGAAATCTGACATCATTCTCTCTCCTGGTCAACATCTAAATCCTATTTGTTAAGCTTGGTCGACATCTGACTCTGATTGGATGGCTCGTATCACCTTGAAAGCTTCCAGGAATATGTTTGTCGATGACTAGGGTGATGTTATATTTTGTTAGGTTCGTAATTAATTGTAGAGGGGGGTGAATACAATTTATGCAATCAATTCGACAAAGCTTTAACAGAATCAACAGTTTTTATATTAACGTATAAAAATTGATTACAAGCATACTCTCTCAAAAGGATGAACAAATATCCTTGAGAGCTACTAGGTTATGTGAACGATATAACAATGTTCGCAATACTTATAGCATGAACCTAATATGTGCTTTATATAGAGCACAGCTACACAATCAATAAGTAATCCTATTCTATTACAATAAGGATACCTATTACATTTCCATGTCTGATTGCTTCTGAGATAAAGTCCTTCACCGCCTTGAATTTCTGCTTTCCTTTTCCTCCTCGAATATCTACTGAAGTGACAAATCCTGATGACATCATTTGTTGATCATCTGTAATGCCCCCAAATCCGGGGTTAAGGATTTGATCGTCACGATTAAACCTCAATCCGAATTAACCCGTTTAATCAAAATGCAAATGCCAGCGGAAGATATATAGCATTTATGACCCCAAACTAATCCAAGATCTTTTAAGGTTATAGTTCTAAGAACAAGAATTCCAAATTCCATAAATAATTTTTTTTCACTTTCTTTTAAAACTCTTTTCACAAGTTCCCACATTCAAAACTTAACCTACTAGTATAACTTCGAAAAGAAGTATACTAGACCAATGATTTAAAAACATAAATAATACATATATAAAAACAACTTTATACAATAGAACTTACTCTAGTTCTGCAAACCCTGGACCAACCACCTTCCAAAAGCTTTCTTCATTGCTTTCTTGAATTACGCAGCTAAACAGCGCAAGCTAATCCTCACTGGAGGTTAAATTTAAAAACAGGCAAGTATGAGCGGAAGAAATGCTCAGCAAGTTCATTATAACATGTATATGGTTGTTTTGATATAAAACTGACATCTGCATTGGAGCAGAACATTTGAAATCACAATTGCTGAAACAGAAAATTTATTAAAGAATTGGATAATTGTTTCTCACTATATTCAAAACTCTTTTTGATATATTCGAGCGAAATGCTTCAGCAATACTTTGAATCTTGACGAGCATAAAACTCGTAAAACAGTGTTTATGAAAATATCGTAAATAACATCAACATGAAACAATGATTATGGAATGAATCATAAACTTTATTCAAAACTCAACTCTTGATATCAATACTCATTTTGTTGTCATATCAAATTAGATTTCAATACGAACTTTGATGCTCATAACATCCCATACTGAAGTCAACATCAATCATCTATACTAATACCACCTTTGATATTTAACAACCTAAATATCCACATCAAGTAAAAACTGAATCAAAATTGCACTTCACCTTCTATTCAAAATAGAAACAGTTGATAAATTGTTTATTCTATGATTATCAAAAAAATTTAGAAACAACAGTTTAGATTGGAATCAACTATATTTCATGATGTTCCTGATGATCAATCACGAAACATCATCGGTATCCTGCAGCCATACCGTAAATATAGGTACTACCCGTATCCCGTAGCCATACGGTACCTATAAGGCGCCAGAAAAGGCATATATTCACCTTGAAAGATGTTAGGAATATGTGTATTAGTTTGATAATAAGTTAAACAAAACACTTAAGTAGAAATCTGGTGTTTGTAGCCTCAACGGATAAGACCATTCTGGCTATCTGTTGATAGAGTAGCTTTACTTAGAAATAAGTTTAGTATTGTAGCACATTTCAGTTTCTGTATTCAAGTTATAATTCTTAGATGTTGGGGGAAATTATAAGTCATGTTGACTACTAGTGGATATGCAAATAGGAGGGCTAACTGTAAATATTTCATGTCTTGTAATTTTGTATAAGTGAAGTAGTATCAACTGATAAGTTAAAGGTCTTCAACGGATAAGAAACAAAGCTTCAACGGATGTCTCTAAAGCTTCAACGGATAACATCCATCAACGGATGAGTGCATCAACGGATAAAGCTTCAACTGCTAATGCATCAACAGATAAAGCCTTCAACGGATGAAAGCTTCAATGGATGCTAAGTTCAATAGCAGTTGACAGTGATAATTCATAAGCTGACAGAGGCACATGGGTTGACAGAGACAATTGGAATGTGGCAGCCTCTTGGAGGAATCAAGAAAATACAGCATTTCCATTCTGGTGCAAACAAGGAAGTATTCAAAGATTCACAGATTATCCTAGATTGCATTGGATAGAGAAATGAAGAAGAAACATGTGAAGAATCTTTTCAATTATATTTTATATTTTTTGTCTTCATTTGTAAACTTGATGATATATAAACCAAGTTGCAGCTAGTAACTAGAGCGTGAATTTTCCAGAACTGTTTAGAAAAACATTGAGAGAAAATCATCTAGTTTGTACTAGGAAGTAGCTATGATCAATTTCTTGAATCACAGATTTTCTGAAATAACACATCTCTGGTGGAATAACAAATCCACCAGAAAAGTTTTTAAGTCTTTTGTGCTCTTTACATTTGTGTTTGAATAATATCTGTCTGCATTAGCTCAAAGCAATTCACACACACTTGTTCATCAAAACACACAGCCTTTGAAAATGCTCAAAACTTGAAAAAGTTTTGAGATTTACATTCAACCCCCCTTCTGTAAATCTCATTGTTAGTTCCTTGGGAATAACAAAAGATATTATAGCTGGCCCGATGTCTCAATCACCTACGCTGTAACCAGTAACCATCCAATCTTAAATCTTTTTATTAAAAAGGGGTCATAATAATCGACGCCATTATAAATTTTTATTCCCCCATTCACTTGGGTAGGAATACTCGCAACCAAATCATTTTTCTCAAAATCCAAAACATTTATAAATCCAGTAATTTGATAAGTAAAAACATTTAACTATTCTGAACATAGAATAGTAGAATGTACTTGCATAATAAGCATTTAATTCAGCGATATGTAAAACATTTATCTATTCTGAACTAAGAATAGAGAAAGTAATACTTGCATAATATGATTTAAAATAAATATCACTTGAACAATAAGTGATGACATGAATACTTGCCTTTTATCTGTTAGTCACACTCGTAATGACACATCTATCCTGACATTCTGTCTCAAAACATTACCGTCTTTCTTCTCAACACTTTACTGATATGTTGCTCATGCGATTGCTAGAAGCTTGATAACCAACTCATCCCATTCCATTATTTCCAATGTATGGTCCCGATCAACTTGAACAATCTGCATCTATAATTAAAAGATATAATTTTAATCGTGTAAACGATAATTACTCGACGAACTGCGCGTCAAAAATACTATCGTGTACCCATACGATAGCCCACACATAAAGAAAATAGTAAAATACAAGACTCTCGACTCACGCAAGCACGTAATTCACATTGCATATAAACAAATAATCCACGTATCACATAATTCATATAACACATGCCTCGGTTCGTCAAAAAGTTCGACTCGGTATGTTTAAAACTGAAATCGGGTCAAAAATATGATTCATCGATCAATAATCGACACAGAATGATTCGTAAACAAGCGGCCTTTCGAAAAAAAAGAATTTGGGTCTTGAAAGTATTTTTAATGAAAGCGAAATATTTTTCTGAGTCTATACGCGTTCGTTTCGTATTAAACGGACTAACGATTTATTTATTACGAATAAAATAAGAATAAATAGGAATAAATCAATTAATAATAATATTAATTGATTTTTAAAATATCAAAATATAATTTTTAAAAGTTTAAAAGTGATTTTTAGGAATTATTTGAATTAATTATAAATAATTTACATTTTATTTAACTATTTATAAATAAAATTAAATGATTAAATAAATTAATCAATTAATGAATTATTTAAATCTATAAATAATTACTAAAAATAAATTAAAAATAATTAAATCAATTTTTGATTTTTGAAAATAATAAAATAAAATAATTTCGGGGATTTTAAAGAATTTAGTTAATTAAAATAATTAAGTAAATGAATTTTGGGAATTAAAAGAAATGATTATAAAAATAAAAAATAGAATTTTGAATAATTTTAAAAACAAAATATGCAGAAACAGTCCGGAGGATTTTAGGTTTGGGTTTATAAAGATTAAACCCTGGTCGGGATTAAACCCAACCGGGCCGGGCAAGAATAGGAATCCGGGTCAAGATGAACTTGCCGGATTATGCCCAGATTCCGGTCGGCCATCCCGACTCCGGCGGACCCTGTTCCTTGGCCACAACTTACCAATTGATCCGGATTTTTACCACAACTTGATCCTTAACAAACCAGAAACTCACAACCAACAACGGGATACACAAACAGCCTGCAGAGTCCTAATTCCGATAAAAAAATAAGAACTCCGGCCACCGATCGCGATTATCCGGCGAAAACAACGAAATCAATCAATTCTAAACAATATTCAGTGATCTATACGGCAAAACAAAGCTTATAACACAGAATCGTTCCTAATCATTCATATCATCGTCCAGGTAATATTCAATCCGGAAAATAAAATATAAATCAAGAACACAGCCCTTTTTCGACTTAACCAAAATCATACATCAACAATCGCAAAATTTATATAAAACGATTCTAAGCAACATAATAAAACTAAATATAACACTCAAAGAAACCAACAATCATCAGAGATCAAAACCCAATTTCAAGCGATTATAACTAAAATCGAAAATTTCGATATGTATAACCTTGATGAAAACTGAGAGCAGAACAAGATAGAAGGGTTTAAGAGCTTCGATTTTGATATTCGAGCTTCAAAAATGGAGATCAGGATCATATGAAATCAATGGATTAATCCTTAGAAGTTCAAGAACACCCCCACACTCTTGTTCTTGAATTTGTTATTTTCTGAAATTTTAATAAAATAAAAAAAAAAAAATCTGCTCCTATTTATATTAAACAAAAATTATATCCCCAAAATTGATTAAGGGTATTTTTATCCCCTAATTAAAATAATTAAGCCCCAAAATAATAATTATGGGGGATAATTTTAAAAGCAATAAAATACAAAATTTAAAACAAAATTCCCCAAGAATTGCGAATAATTTAAAAAAATGCAAAAATAACGGGTATTTGAAATACGTATGATTTTATAAAAATAAAAACATGAATTTTGTGGGCTTTGACGTCCCGGTGAGGTCCCAGTTCGTTGTTTTTTAAAAAAAGAAAACGATTCCTAAATTAACAGAAAACCCCGAAAACGAGTAAAATGCATTTAAACACACATGAAACGAGATAAAACGAGTACCTCGATAAAGACGCAAACGAACACGTGTCCTGATTGCGGATCGATTCATATAAATGCCTTTTAAACAAGTAATGAGTATCCGAAAAATACTCTGGTCCTTATGGGACCACACACAACCCTATCGCATGCTAATTCATGGAAAGACACATTTTTAAATAATATTAAACATGTAATAATTCATTTAACACGTAGGAAATTAGCTGTAAAATATGATTTTAAATATTTTTAAACCCCAACCTATAACCGGGTGAACACAAGTAAAATATTAAATAATATTTCTGACACAGATAAAATATTGAAGCGAGTAAAATGTCTACATGATCCCAAGACTGGAAAATACACTCATTTCCACCGATAATGATAAAACAATCAGCTTTCAGATAATTTTTGAAAATAATACATTTAAGTAAATATTTTCAGAAATTAACAAGGATCAATATAACACTTAACAATTATCACATTACCATTTAATAACACCAACTCGTCAAACACGAATAAAATATCCACCATTTTATTCCTTCTAAATCATAAAAGCACATATATATATATATATATTCAAATAATCATTAAAATAATTCTAAAAATATGGGATATTACATCATCAAGTACTGATATAAGTACTGATGATGTCACACTTCAGTAAATATTGATATAAGTCCTAATATGAACTTCTGATAGTTTATTGTCCATATATCATCAATTATATCTAACAATCTCCCCCAACTTGTGCATTATGGCAATATGGACAAGTTCCAATTGATGATGTCAAAACTATCTAAATGCAAATATCAAGTAAACATATTCATTCTTACTTCAGTGGATATCAGACTTTACTCTTCATTCTGAACTCTAACACAGCCTGAAAAATCATCAAGAAACTTCCTCAGCAGATTTTCTTCCATTACATCCAAATACCATTGCATCTTTTGCTTATATTATTTCAATTCATCTGTCGATTCATCATTCTGATAGATGGCAGCCCAGAGATTATGTAACTTTGAATTTCCAAGTGATAGATCATCCAACTTCAGAAATCCAATTTTCTTTCCATTAGGATTAAAGGTTAAAACTTTAGTCCCTAGACTCATTTCTATCTTGGCTCCTCCAATAGGCATATCAACAACATATTCAGATTGATCAAAGTACTTTAGAAAGTAGGTTGATTTGTAAGACATTCCTCTCTATTTTAACTGTATCAGGTTATTTATGAATGCAGATCATTTGGCAGTTACAGAATTAGTTACCTTGATAATTGTAACAATAAGTTCCAATTTCTTCCATGGTTTGTCTCTTAACTGATCTTGTGTCAACCTTAAGTTTCTCCCAGACTCTAGAAAATAAATCATTTTCTTTTCAACACGATCAATAATAATTTGCACTGAAATGATCTTCTATAAGTCTTCCAGCATCACATTGTCTCCAATTTCTGTCAAATTAGCAATGTTTCTTAAAATCAAAGCATCTTCTATATATGGATCAGCATTTAATCTTCCAAGAATACTTGTGATTCCAGGTCTTTTAGAGTGAGAACTTCCATTGTAAATCTTCTTTAATGTTTCAGAAGAATCTCTTTTAGGTGCTGATTTCTTGCTTTTCCATAGTAGCTTCTTCTTTTCTTCAAAAGTAAGTTCTGGCTTATCAGAGACTACATCTTCAGAATCAGAATCTGATAAATTAGCTTGAATTGGGTAGAAATCAACAACATGAGTGGAATCAGAGGTTATGATTGGTTGAATAACAGCTTCTTCTTTAATTTGAGCAATGTCAGAGGTTAATTTCAATTTTTCAGCCCAGTCAGCTCCATGAATCTTCCTTCTTTGATGAGCTTGGCTGATTTCTTCTTCTTCAGTAATTTCATTACTATCAAAAGATTTAGCAACTGCATAGGTTGGATCTATCAGTATTTGTTATTTAATTGCCTTAGATATTATTTTCTTCTTTTCAACAGCTTTGTCTTAGGATTTAAAAGCTTTGACTTCTCTCCAATCTTCTCTTTCCCTTTATGCTTCCTGTCAGCATTTAAGATAGCTTGAGATTTGAAACACCTTTCAATATCTGCCTGACTTTCCTCCATTATGACTACACCTTTGGTTGGTCTGTTAGAAAGATTAGCTTCATAAAAATCTTGAGAGATAACAGTAGTATCATTATTTAATGCCTTCATCGATTTCTTGAAGTCTTCCTCCATTTTCCTTAGCTGTTCTTGATCAACTCCAGGAGTTTCTCTTTCAAAGATTCTTCTACTCACCTCAGAGTCAAATACTTGAATCTTTGGATCCTTGTAGAATAGAGTTGTCTTTCTACATTTTACTTTTATAGTTTGAATATACTCACTTGCTTCTGCACCAGCTTCTATCTCCAGAATACCTTTATCTTCATCAGCATTTGTGACTTGTAAAGATCGTTGAGATATTGTAGTCACAGTCAATTCTTTAACTCTTCTTTCAGTTCTCTTACTTTCTCCACCTTGTCTAGATTGAGATTTAGTGATTGCTTTTGATGAACCACTAATTCCAACTAGCTCTTCACCTCTTCTCCTTTTACTATCCTTATGTCCCTCCTTATCACCTCCATCAGGATTTTTATCATCATTATTTATCAATGTCAGTTTTTTGCATTTAGATTTAAAAAATTTCTCCCTTTTTGGAATTATCACCAAGCAGTAGAGAAAGAATCAGCTCCATTGAATTATGTACTTCTGTAAGTTGATTAGACATTTGAACTTGTTTAGCTTCCAATCTAACTTGATTGGGTTCAATTGCAGTTTGTATGGCAACTATTGGTGTAATTTGTTTCTGAATTTTCTGATGTGTAGTCAGCCTTGAAGCAATCAATGATTCTTTGATCTAATTGATTTGAGAAGTAGTTGCTTCTTGAGTTGTATATAAGGATCTGATAACCAAAGTAGATGCTTTCAAATGAGTCAGCATATCAGAATTTTGAATTCTTTGTTCAGCTGTTTCCAGATGTTCAATAGCATTTGTTCTGGAAAAAGGATATGTATCATCTTTCCCTTTAGCATTCCAGATAACATCAAAATAATCATGCTCTTCTTGGCATCTAACTCCTTCAGCTTCTGTTGCCTCACATGAGTAGGCATGTCTTCAGGGAAGAAAAGATCATTCTCAGGATCTGTAAGAGCATTAGAAAAATTAGCGTCTTCACCATCATTAGATTCTCCCTTTGCAACCGGATTTTGCACTATTTGCTGAACTTCAACACCATCTTCAGAATGTAAGATAGAATTATAAATAGGTGCAGTATGTGATCCAGCAGCTTCAGAAGCTTCAAAACTATCAGCACTGAACTCCATATCGTCAAGAATTGTAGATAACTGAACTGGAGCTTCTAAATATATTCTAGAACCTCAGTTCCTGTAGAGTGTTGTGGTGATCCTGTAATGGATGAAACTTTATGATTGGACAGTTATGCTACTACATCTTCAGCAACAACATGGATTACTTCAGGTGGTGGAATACTAGAGTGAATGGACTATTTTTCAGCAAAAACATGGATTGCTACATGTGGTGGTATAGTAGATTGAATGGACTGCAAGAAAGTATCAATACTTAGACCTGCAGGGAGATTAACAGCACTTGGTACACCAGAGTTTATCGAAGCTTCAACATACTGGTTGTTCAGCATTTGTTTCATGTGTACTCTGTGCACCTACAAACATATAACAAGTAACACTTAATCTCTCTATTCTTTTAAAGTAGTCTCACTACTCCTCACACCACACAGCTCATGACTTTTAATCGTCAGAGGTTCCTCACAAGAATTACTAAATTCTAACTCTCATCTACCTCTCCTTTTTCCAGGAAGGATATTGCCTCTCTTTAATTCTGTTTTTCTCTAAATCTTTTCACACATCTCACAGAAAAGCTCAGATAATTTGTCTTACAGAAATAAGAGGTGGTTAACGAAGGGTGATTTGTGGTCATACAAATAGAATTAGTCATTATATACATAAATAATTACTTAAAATAAATTATAAATAATTAAATCAATTTTTGATTTTTGAAAATAATAAAAGAAAATAATTTCGGGGATTTAAAAGAATTTAGTTAATTAAAATAATTAACTAAATGAATTTTGGGAATTAAAAGAAATGATTTTGAAAATAAAAAATAGAATTTTGAATAATTTTGAAAACAAAATATGCAGAAACAGTCCGGAGGATTTTAGGTTAGGGTTTAATAAAGATTAAACGCGGGTCAGGATTAAACCCAACCGGGTCGGGCAAGAACAGGAATCCGGGTCAAGATGAACTTGTCGGATTTTACCCAGATTCCGGCCGGCCATCCCGTCTCCGGCGGACCCTGTTCCTTGGCCACAACACACCAATTGATCCGTATTTTTAACACAACTCGATCCTTAACGAACCAGAAACTCAGACTCAAAAACGGGATACACAAACAGCTTGCAGAGTCCTAATTCTGATCCAAAAAATAAGAACTCCGGCCACCGATCGCGATTATCCGACGAAAATATCGAAATCAATCAATTCTAAACCATATTCAGTGATCTATAAGGCTAAACAAAGCTTATAACACATAAAATCGTTCCTATTCATTCATATCAACGTCCAGTAATATTCAATCCGTAAAATCAAATAGAAATCAAGAACACAACCCTTTTTTGACTTAACCAAAATCATACATCATCAATCACAAAATTTATATAAAATGATTCCAAGCAACATAATAAAACTAACTATAACACTCAAAGAAACCACTAATCATCAGAGATTAAAACCCAATTTCAAGCAATTATAACTAAAATCGAAAATTTCGATTTGTATAACCTTGATGAAAACTGAGAGCAGAACATGATAGAAGGGTTTGAGAGTTTCGATTTTGATATTCGAGCTTCAAAAACGGAGATCAGGATCATATGAAATCAATGGATTAATCCTTAGAAGTTCAAGAACACCCCCACAATCTTGTTCTTGAATTTCTTATTTTATGAAATTTTAATAAAATAAATATAAAAAAATCTGCTGCTATTTATATTAAATAAAAATTATATCCCCAAAATTGATTAAGGATGTTTTTATCCCCTAATTAAATTAATTAAGCCCCAAAATAATAATTATGGGGGATAATTTTAAAAGCAATAAAGTACAAAATTTATATCAAAATTCCTAAAGAATTGCGAAAAATTTAAAAATATGCAAAAATAACGGGTATTTGAAATAGGTATGATTTTATAAAATAAAAACATAAATTTTGTGGGCTTCGACGTCCCGGTGGGGTCCCGGTTCGTTGATTTTTGAAAAACGGAAACGATTCCTAAATTAACAGAAAACCCTGAAAACGTATAAAATGCATTTAAACGCACATAAAACGAGATTAAACGAGTAACTCGATAAAGACGCAAATGAACAGGCGTCCTGATTGCGGATCGATTCATATAAATGCCTTTTAAACACGTAACGAGTATCCGAAAAATACTCTGGTCCTTACGGGACCACACACAACTCTATCGCATGCTAATTCATGGAAAGACACATTTTTAAATAATATTAAACACGTAATAATTCATTTAACACGTAGAAAAATAGCTGTAAAATATGATTTTAAATATTTTTAAACCTCACCCTATAACCGGGTCAACACAAGTAAAATATTAAATAATATTTCTGACACTGATAAAATATTGAAGCGAGTAAAATGACTACTCGATACCCAAGACTGGAAAATACAGTCATTTCCACCGATATCGATAAAATAATCGGCTTTCAGATAACTTTTGAAATTAATAAATTTAAGTAAATATTTTCAAAAATTAACAAGGATCGATATAACACTTAACAATTAGCACATTAGCATTTAATAACACCAACTCGTCAAACATGAATAAAATATCCACCATTTTATTCCTTCTAAATCATAAAAGCACTTATATAAATATATATATTCAAATAATTATTATAATAATTCTAAAAATATGGGATATTACATCATCAAGTACTGATATAAGTACTGTTGATGTCACTCTTCATTAAATACTGATATAAGTCCTGATATGAACTTATGATAGTTTCTTGTCCAGATACCATCAATTATATCTAACAATCTCCCCCAACTTGTGCATTATGGCAATATGTACAAGTGCCAATTGATGATGTCAAAACTATCTAAATGCAAAATTCAAGTAAACATATTCATTCTTACTTCAGTGAATATCAGACTTTACTCTTATTCTGAACTCTAACACAGCCTGGAAAATCATCAAGAAACTTCCTCAGCAGATTTTCTTCCATTACATCCAAATACCATTGCATCTTTTGCTTATATTATTTCAATTCATCTGTCGATTCATCATTCTGATAGATGCCATCCCAGAGATTATGTAACTTTGAAATTCTAAGTGATAGATCATCCAGCTTCAGAAATCCAATTTTCTTTCCATTAGGATTAAAGGTTAAAACTTTAGTCCCTAGATTCATTTCTATCTTGGCTCCTCCAATAGGCATATCAACAGCATATTCTGATTGATCAATGTACTTTAGAAAGTAGTTTGATTTGTAAGTTATTCCTCTCTATTTTAAATGTATTAGGTTATTTATGAATGTAAACCATCTAGCAGTTACAAAATTAGTTACCTTGATAATTGTAACAATAAGTTCCAATTTCTGCCATGGTTTGTCTCTTAACTGTTCTTGTGTCAACCTTAAGTTTCTCCTAGACTCTAAAAAATAAATCATCTTCTCTTCAACACTATCAATAACAATTTGCACTGAAATGATCTTCTGTAAGTCTTCAAGCATCACATTGTCTCCAATTTCTGTCAAATTAACATCCTTTCTTAAAATCAAAGCATCTTCTATAAATGGATTAACATTTAATCTTCCAAGACCACTTGTGATTCCAGGTCTTCTAGAGTGAGAACTTCTATTGTAAATCTTCTTTAATGTTTCAAAAGAATCTCTTTTAGGTGATGGTTTCTTGCTTTTCCATAGTAGCTTCTTCTTTTCTTCAAAAGTAAGTTCTGGCTTTTCAGAGAGTATATCTTCAGAATCAGGATTTGATAAATTAGCTTGAATTGGGTAGAAATCAACAACATGAGTGGAATCAGAGGTTGTGATTGGTTGAATAACAGCTTCTTCTTTAACTTGAGCAATGTCAGAGGTTAATTTCAATTTTTCATCCCAGTTAGCTCCACGAATCTTCCTTCTTTGGTGAGCTTGGCTGATTTCTTCTTCTTCAGTAATTTTATTAGTATCAAAAGATTTAGCAACTACATAGATTGGATCTATCAGTATTTGTGATTTAATTACCTTAGATATTGTTTTCTTCTTTTCAACAGCTTTGGTTTTAGGATTTAAAAGCTTTGACTTCTCTCCTATCTTCTCTTTCCCTTTATGCTTCTTGTCAGCAGTTAAGATAGCTTGAGATTTGAAACACCTTTCAGTATCTCCCTGACTTTCCTCCATTATGACTACACCTTTGGTTGGTCTGTTAGAAAGATTATCGTCATAAAAATTTGAGAGATAACAGTAGTATCATTATTTACTGTCTTCATCGATTTCTTGAAGTCTTCCTCTATTTGCCTTAGTTGTTCTAGATCAACTCCAGGATTTTCTCTTTCAAAGATTCTTCTACTCACCTCAGAGTCAAATACTTGAATCTTTGGATTCTTGTAGAATAGGGTTGTCTTTCTACCTTTTACTTTCATAGTTTGAATATACTGACTTGCTTCTGCACCAGCTTCTATCTCCAGAATACCTTTGTCTTCATCAGCAGTTGTGACTTGTAAAGATTGTTGAGATATTGTAGTCACAGTCAATTCTTTAAGTCTTCTTTCACTTCTCTTACTTTCTCTACCTTTTCTAGATTGAGATTTAGTGATTTTTTTTGATGAACCACTAATTTCAACTAGCTCTTCACCTCTTCTCCATTCACTATCCTTATGTCCCTCCTTATCACCTCCATCAAGATTTTTATCATCAGTATTTATCAATGTCAGCTGTTTGCATTTAGATTTAAAAATGTTCTCCCCCTTTTTGAAATCATCACCAAGTAGTAGAGAAAGAATCAGCTCCATTGAATTATGTACTTCTGTAAGTTGATCAGACATTTGAACTTGTTTAGCTTCCAATCTAACTTGTTGGCTTCAATTGCAGTTTGTCTGGCAACTATTGGTGCAATTTGTTTCTGAATTTCCTGATGTGTAGTCAGCCTTGAAGCAATCAATGATTCTTTGATCTGATTGATTTGAGAAGTAGTTGCTTCTTGAGCTGTATATAAGGATCTGATAACCAAAGTAGATGATTTCAAATGAGTCAGCATACCAGAATTTTATATTCTTTGTTTAGCTGTTTCCAGATGTTCAATAACATTAGTTCTGGAAAAAGGATATGTATCATCTTTCCATTTAGCATTTCAGATAGCATCAAAATAATCATGCTCTTCTTGGCATCTAACTCCTTCAGCTTCGGTTGCCTCACATGAGTAGGCATGTCTTTAGGGAAGAAAAGATCATTCTCATGATCTGTAAGAGCATTAGAAAAATTAGCGTCTTCACCATCATTAGATTCTCCCTTTGCAACCGGATTTTGCCCTATTTGCTGAACTTCAACACCAACTTCAGCATGTAAGATAGAATGAGAAATAGGTGTAGTATGTGATCCAGCAGCTTCAGAAGCTTCAAAACTATTAGCACTGAACTCCATATCGTCAAGAATTGTAAATAACTGAACTAGAGCTTCTAAATTTACTTTTAGAACCTCAGTTCCTGTAGAGTATTGTGGTGATCCTTTAATGGATGAACCTTATGAATGGACTGTTGTGCTACTACATCTTCAACAACAACATGGATTACTTCAGGTTATGGAATAGTAGAGTGAATCGACTATTTTTCAGCAAAAATAGGGTTTGCTATATGTGGTGGAATAGTAGATTGAATGGACTGCAAGAAAGTATCAATACTTAGACCTACAGGGAGATTAACAGTACTTGGTATGTGGCGCCCTCCAAACCCGGGTCAGAAGTTTGGGGTCCACACACACACCTTAATTATAACCTGCTTATAACAATAATAAAGATAATAATAATATATGCAGTGACCCTACTTACCAACCACCACGGACCGCAACAGGTTAAAGTATGCACACAAGCCAAACACACTAATATATTACAAACCGTTCAAATCCCAACTATTCAAACTCAAACTGAGTATTAAACATTATTACAAACTTTTACAAATTTAACTTATCCCAAAAGAAGCCTACTAGCTCAGCTTTCTCAACCTGAACCCCTAGCTCTCGCGCTGGACTGGGGATCCTCTTTACCAACTGGTTCCTTTTTAACTGGAAAGAATATAAACAACATCGCACAAATGAGCTAACTAGCTCAGCAAGTCACAATGACAAAACTGAGAATAATGATCATCAGGTGAATATGTTTATGATATCAAGTGAACAATGGATTATGATTTAGAATTGGATATTATACTTTTAATTTAAAAACCAAGGTTAGGCTGCTGATCAGTCACGCACTAACCTCGAGCAAGGCACACAGCATTGCTCTAACTACTGGATCCAAGGCACACATTGGCCTAACTTGACCATTATATGGTCTGACCATGAATCTGGTCCACAATTTTATAAAAACAATCCAATTCTAACATAATAACAGAATATGCAATAATAAGCAATAATCGAAATCATTAACAACAATAAATGTTTAACAATGAAAGGGTTTCAATCCTTGTAAGGATCAATAAGGCAATTTAAAAGCTTGGATGCTGGGTAATAAAATAATTGGATAACAAAGGAATCAACGTTTCAAGGTTTCAAGGATTTGGTCTTTCAAAGTATAAGATACCATGGGTTGAGTATATAATAGTTCAATTCAGTGTCTGGTATTTAGTTTGTATGTATTTGTGGAGTAGTATCGTAGATTTGTGGTTCTTGTTTGGGTATACAATAATCAATGGATTAGAAAGAATATGATTCATGGCTCAAGAACAATAACTGAAATCAGGATTTAGGTTTCTGTGCTTCAAAGCACTTGCAATATCACAGGATTATCAAGTACTAAATATCTCGAGAAAGTTTAGAACACTTGCCTGGTATTAGGTTACTACACTGCACTCGCTTCCAATCACAACCGTTTTACTCCTTAACTACCTGTTTCCCTTTCCTACGTCTTGCCTCTTCCGCTCACATATCATAAGCATCTATCAATAATTTACTCATGGAATTCTATTCAACACATACTTCTATCTACCCTTCGTTTTACCCAAATTCGATTAACGGATTGAAAGTTATGCAATAATCAAGTAAACACCGAATATATAGACCGATAGTCAATTAACAAGTCACATATAGCACATAATACATCACGTAATCAATGATATATTATTTATAAAGAAGTCTCGGGTCATAAATAGGCTTTCTGGTATTTAAAATGATTTTTAAAACATTTTTGGAATTAAAACGGGTCGTTGGATCAATTTCGGGTTAATAAACAGGGTTCGGTTGGCCCATTCTAGCTCCGAAATAATTTTAGAATAATTATCGAGCCTTGGAAATAATTTAGAATAATATATTAAAGCTCGAAACTATTTTTCAGAATTTTTTAAATCATTTTTAAATAATTAAATCTAATTAAATAATTAATTAAAATCAATTAATAATTAATTAAATCAATTAATCAATTAATTTTCGAATTAATTGACTAATTAATCAATTAGAAATTAACTAAAATTAATTAAGTAATTAATTTAGATTTATTTGTGAATTAAAAATAACTTTCAGAATTAAAATAATAATATTTAGAATTTTCAGAATTTAAAAACGAATTTTTACAATAAAAATAAATAGGAAATATGATTTTTAAACATTTTTAAAACAGGAATCCAACTTTTGCAAACTCTGGAAACTACAGGGACCAAACTGCATCGTTTTCAAAACTACAGGGAAAACATAGAGGTGGCCGGAGAACACGTTCCCGGCGTCCTTACTCCACCAACACCTCCAGATCACATCTACACAACACCAAGAATACAACCATGCAATCAAAACAACCCAACAATCCCTGAGTTGGCCGGAATTTGGCCGTGAAGTTTTGCAGTTTCCGACGAACATTAGAAAACTTCAAAACACAACTCCCTTCTCTACAGACCTCGTTGGTTCATGAAACTTATACGACTAGATTGCAAATTTCACAGAGAACACAACCCACTATAACACAACATCAATCTATCACAGAATAAGAAACCCCCAAATTTCAATTAAGAACATTCATACGGGTTATAAACCCTAATTTTAAAATTTGAAAATCAAACTCAAATTTGAACATGTTATTGAACTCCAAATCAGACGTATGACATATGAAAATCATCAGGAAAACAAGCTCTACAACATGCAATCATTAAATCATACAAACAATCATCCGAACAAAAATTCATATTTTTAATAAAATAAATTTGAAAATAAATAAATTTTTAGAAAAATAACCTTGATTTCTGCAGTGAAATAAAGCTCAGAATCTGATAGAACACTTCAAATCCTTCGTTTTGGTTACTCAAGCTTTGAAAACAGAGATCGGTAACGCCTTCGTTTTGCTGTTTGATTCTTAGAACAGTTTATGTAATTAGGGCTTTTCTCTGAAAATTATATAATTAACTATCTGCAAATAATTTTGATACGAAATAAAATACGGTAAAAGGCTATTTATAATTACGGAAAATTTGTATCCCGTTGGATCATTCCGGATATAAAACGGTACGTTTATTTGTAAAAACTGATCCAAACGGTATCGGTTTTCGGGATAATTATCCAAATCAGTACAATTTGTACTGCGGTCTTGGTCTCAGCGCCTGGTTACACGTATTACGAAGTGATAATTAGGATAGTTTAATAAAAAGCTCCCGGTTATCGAAAATACGGGTTTTATTGATTTACCGAAACGAATATTGTATCGAAAATATTGCGCCGGGACCCGCGTAGGACAAACCGTACGCCGGATCGAAAAAGTCGAAACATGGAATATGCTCGGAATATTACAATTAGGTTAGGAAGGAGTTCTTGAAAGAGTTTCGGGTTCCAAAAATGTAACAACGGTTGACGTCGGTTGGTTCCCGTTTTTATAAAATAGATTTTAATTACCCGGAAAAAGATTTTAGAAATTTCATATGATTCTTATAAATCCATAAACCAACATAAAAATAATTAGGAAGATATGACAATTATCTATATTTTATTTTGGACATATAAAAATTAAAATACTCAATTAATATTATTTTTGAATATTCAAGTATAGATAACACTTAACAA
Organism: Apium graveolens; assembly: GCF_009905375.1. NCBI lineage: Eukaryota > Viridiplantae > Streptophyta > Magnoliopsida > Apiales > Apiaceae > Apium > Apium graveolens. The sequence goes on from NC_133648.1 coordinate 224,890,076, forward strand.
TTAGCTTACAGAATAGATACTGAACACACATAATAATTATATAATAGCAAAAATAATTACACGATATATCCCGGATATTATATCCTTCCCCCCTTAAAAGGATTCTGTCCTCAGAATCTCTAAGAAAACAAATGAGGGTACTTTTCTCTCATATCACTTTCTAACTCCCAGGTTGACTCTTCAACCTTTGGGTTTCTCCATAATACTCTTACTAACTTTACCACTTTATTTCTCAATACTTTTTCTCTCTCTTCTAGAACTTCTACCGGGCTCTCTACATATGATAAATCTGCTTGAAGTTCTATTGGCTCATATTCTATTACATGCCTGGAGTCTGGATTATATTTCTTAAGCATTGATATGTGAAAAACATTGTGAATGTGCTCCATGCGCGGAGGTAACGCCAACTCGTAAGCTACCTTGCCAATACGCTTTAGGATTTCAAAAGGTCCGACATATCTTGGGTTTAGCTTCCCTTTCTTCCCAAACCTCGTTAGTCCTTTCCACGATGATACTTTCAATAATACCAAGCTTCCTTCTTCAAATTCCATGTCTTTTCTTGACTGGTCTGCATATTTCCTCTGACGATCTTATGCGGCTATTAATCTTTTCTGGATAATTTCAACAACTTCCTTTGTCTGCTGTACCAATTCGGGTCCGAGTATTTTGCGTTCTCCTACTTCGTCCCAATATACTGGAGATCTACATTTGCGTCCATAAAGGGCTTCATAAGGTGGCATCCCAATACTGGCGTGATAACTGTTGTTATAAGCAAACTCGACTAGGGGTAAATGCTCGTCCCAACTTCCTTTGAAATTAATAGCACAAACACGTAGCATGTCCTCGATTGTCTGGATCGTTCTTTCACTTTGGCCATCCGTTTGGGGGTGATAGGCCGTACTCATATTCAATCTTGTTCCCAAACATTCTTGAAAACTCTTCCAAAATCTTGAATTAAATCTTGGATCTCGATCAGATATAATAGACACTGGAACTCCATGACGAACTACGATCTCTTTCAAGTACATATGAACTAACTTATCGAGCGAAAATCTTTCATTTATAGGCAGAAAATGAGCTGACTTGGTAAGTCTATCTACTATAACCCAAATGGCATCATGATTAGCCCTTGTCCTTGGTAATCCAACTATGAAATCCATGGTAATATGTTCCCACTTCCACTCTGGAATTTCCAATGGCTGTAGCAATCCGCTTGGTCTCTAATGCTCCGCTTTAACTTTCTGACAGGTATAGCATTTTCTAACCCATTCCGCAATTTCCCTCTTCATATTTGGCCACCAATAATTCTTCTTTAAATCTCTGTACATTTTGGTACTCCCTGGATGGATGGAATATCTTGAACTATGTGCCTCTTGTAAAATTTCATTTTTCAGCTCCGTTACTGGTGGAATCCAAATTCTTGAAGAAAACCTAAGAATACCTTGATCATCTTGCTGCGTGCATAATTCCTCACCTACCAAACTATTTATATCTTGATCCATTACCTCTTTCTGGCATTTCTTTATTTTCTCCAATAACTCCGGTTGGAAAATCATACTGTACACTTTTGCTTCCTCAGGCTTGCAAATTCTAATCTCCAATTCCAATTTTTGAAATTCTTTATATATCTCTTCAGGTACGAATAATACATTTAACTTTTCCTTCCGACTTAACACATCTGCTACAACGTTCGCCTTACCGGGATGATAATTAATCAAGCAATCATAATCTTTGATCAATTCTAACCATCTCCTTTGTCTCATATTAAGTTCCTTCTGGGTAAATATATATTTCAAACTTTTGTGATCCGTGAAAATCTCACACTTTTCTCCATACAAATAATGTCTCCAAATCTTCAAAGCGAAAACTATAGCTGCTAACTCCAAATCATGAGTAGGGTACTTCTGTTCGTGTGGTTTCAATTGCCTTGACGCATACGCAATCACCTTGTCGTGCTGCATAAGAACACATCCTAATCCTTTGTAAGAAGCATCGCTATAAATTACGAAATTCCCTTGATCGTCTGGAAGTGACAAAACAGGTGTTGTGATTAATCTCCGCTTCAATTCCTGAAAACTTTCTTCGCACTTGTCATTCCATATAAACTTTTCATTCTTTCGTGTAAGCTTTGTCAATGGTGTTGCAATTCTTGAGAAATTCTAAACGAATCGTCGATAATATCCTGCCAATCCCAAGAAACTTCTTACCTCAATGGGTGTTCTCGGTCTTTCCCAATTCGTAATTGCCTCGATCTTTGCCGGGTCCACTTTGATCCCTTCATTACTGACTATATGTCCTAAGAACTGAACTTCTTGTAGCCAAAACTAACACTTCGACAATTTAGCATATAACTTCTTCTTCCTTAAAATCTCCAAAGCTGTCCTTAAATGTTCCGTATGATCCTCCTCCGTCTTTGAATAGATCAAAATATCGTCTATAAACACAATAACAAACTTATCCAAATATTCCTTAAAAATTCTGTTCATCAGGTCCATAAACGCTACTGGGGCGTTGGTCAATCCAAAAGACATCACTAAAAACTCGTAATGTCCATACCTTGTTCTGAAAGCTGTCTTTGGTATATCTTCCGGCTTGATCTTCAGTTGATGATATCCCGATCTTAAATCGATTTTGGAGAAATACTTGGCTCCCTTCAATTGGTCAAACAAATCATCAATTCTGGGTAACAGATACTTATTCTTGATCGTCAACTTGTTGAGCTCCCTATAGTCGATGAACAGTCTCATGCTTCCATCCTTCTTCTTGACAAATAATACCGGTGCACCCCACAGGGATACGCTGGGTCTAATTACTCCTTTCTCTAACAGCTCTTGCAATTGCTTTGCTAACTCTTTCATCTCAACGGACGCCATTCTATACGGGGCCTTGGATACTGGTTCGGTTCCAGGTGCTAAGTCAATTGCAAATTCAATTTCTCTATCTGGAGGAAGTCCTGGTAACTCGTCGGGAAAATACGTCTGGAAATTCATTTACAACTGGAATATCTTCAAATTTTGCTGGCTCCTGACTTCTGTCGATCACATATGCTATGAAATGCTCACATCCTTGTCGTAGTAACTTCTTGGCTTGAATCATCGTTAAGAACTTCTTTACCTGCTTCTGTCCCTTGAACGTTACTATTCTTTCGTCTGGCGTTTTCACCATTACTTTCTTATTTCGATAATCTATCTGAGCATCATGCTTAGATAACCAATCCATTCCTAATATAACGTCAAATTCTCCTAACTTAAACGGTATCAAATCTACACAAAACTTACTACCAGAAATCTCAATCTCACAATTCCCACAAACTTGGTTAACAGTTACACGTTCTTGATTTGCTAATTCCACAGTCATTATTTCATTTAAATACCCAACTGGACAATTTAACTTACTAACAAAATCTTGTGAAACAAACGATCGAGTTGCTCCCGAATCTATTAACACTTTGGCACATAAAGAATTCACATTAAGCGTGCCTGCCACGACATCCGCATCCTGGATCGCATCCTTCACCGACATGTCAAAAACTCTAGCTCTCCGAGTCTCATTCACTGTTGGGGTAGATCCCATAATCCTTAATGCATTACTAACTGGGGCTGGTGTCTTGCAATCCCTGGCCATATATCCTGGCTTCCCACATTTAAAGCATGTAAATCCAATGGCTGGAACCTTCACTGCTGGATTTCGGATAGGCTGATCCTTATTTGCTGGCTCTCTTGCGAGCCGATTTCGGCACTCCCTCGAGTAGTGCCCTTTCTGGTTGCATTTAAAACATACCACATTCAACTTGTTACAAACTCCTCCATGCTTCTTTCCACATACTTGACAATCTGGAAAAGTTAATCTCAACTGATTCGGCTGATTCACATTAGCTGAACGATTGCCCTGGCCTCCGTCTCCTACATTTTGTCTCCTGAAATTAAAATTTCTCCCTGGCTGAAACTTGCCCTTCTTAAAATTTGGAAACTTCCCTGTTTGTGACTGACCCTCACTTCCCTCAACTTTCTTTTTCTTGCTTTCCTTTTCTTTCTGAAACATCTCACTCTCAGGTCTCTGCGATCATAGCTTTCTGTACAACCCCGGCATAGGTATCCAATTCAAAAATAGCTACCTTCCCTCTGATCCATGGCTTTAAGCCTTGCTGGAATCTCTTAGCTTTCTTTCTATCAGTATCAACATACGATGACACATACCTTGACAATTCCTCAAACTTCCCCTCATAATCTGTTACCGACATGTTCCCTTGCTTTAATTCTAAAAACTTCAGTTCCATTTGATCCTGAACAAACTGAGGAAAATACTTTTCTAAAAACAATTCCTTAAACCTTTCCCAAGTAATAACATCTGTGCTTTCCAATGTTTTCACCATTTCCCACCAATAGGTGGCCTCATTCTTCAGATAGTAACTTGCAAATTCAACCTTCTGCTCCTCTTTCACTTTTACCAAGGCAAAAGCCTTCTCTATTTCCTTTAACCACACATTTACTTAAATTGGCTCTAAGGAACCCTTGAATTCTGGTGGGTTTACTGCCTGAAAAGTTTTGAAAGTTACCTGGGGATTGGTCTGTCTCTGCTGTTGTTGTGCCAGGTGAACTGTTTATTGGGCCAAGATTTGAAGAATCTGGGCTATTGCTGGGTCCATGGGTCCTGGGTTCACATTCTGGTTTATATCATTTTGGTTGTTATTGTTGTTGTTGGTTTCTTCATTCTGGGTGTTGGTGCGGGTATTTCTTCTGGGAGGCATTTTCTGTAAAGAATCAATCAATTTATTTAGCTTTTGAATCAAATCTTTGTATAAAAGAAAAGTTTTGTGAAATAGAAATATCTCTTTTTGAAAACAGTTGTAACTAAGTAAATTGCATGCTTCTTTACAGAATATAAACAGTTATGGAAAACAGGGTACATGGTATCACAGGATATACTGGTGCAATAAATAAGGCAAAGTAAAACAGGTGCAATAAAATAAATGACAGTGTTGGAAAGGAAAAGGTACTGATATATAGATCAAAAGTTTTAGGTAATACAAGCGTAAAGACGCTTCGAAAGTAAAAGCAAAAAGGGTACAACAACCTACTCATTAGTCAGCATCGCTAGTCTATAAATACAACTCAAAAGTCTACTGATACATACTACACACTACTGTCCATACTACATAACCTTAACAACACTGCTCAGCATCTCCATCTCAAAATCTCTAACTCATGGCAAATCTGGACCTCCTATCTCCTCAAGCTCCTCTAGAACCTACTTAGCCCACTCCACTAGGAAATCAGGGGTGATGTCCTCATGTGTAGCCTCAGCAATCCTTACAGCAGCTGCTCTACGAAACGCCTGGAGCCTCTCCCTAAGTCGCCTCTCACCACTCCCCATTTCTCTGGTACGCATGATATGCAATAACTCCTGGATCTGACCCTGTAGGAATCGCTGCTCCATAAGGCAAGCCTCAAACTGATGATATGGGACAGGATAGGAAGAGAACTGGAAAGTTACTCCTGTGAGTGAATGACTAGTAAAGCCTGAATCAGCAGGTGGGGGTCCTCTAACAGGTGGCCTCATGCCTGGAGGTGGAATAGCCTGCAATGGTACGGGCTGCAACACCGGTGGAGGTAGAATAGCCAATGCTGGTGGAATCACAGGACGTGGATCCGATGCTGGTGCTCCAACTGAAGGCTCTGAGTGATCAGCTGATACGGGAATAAAAGAGTCGTCCATCTCTGCTAACTAAAATTATATCATAATATAAGAATCTCGTACCACGACGCAAACTATACTAATACCGGTTATACCATAACACTCAACCTCTCGACGTTCTATCATCCTATACCTTACTTCTAATCCTATCCCTCTACCCATTCCCGTCAACCTAGGCTTGTGTCAGTGACTTATAACCTGTAGCTCTGATACCAAACCTGTGGTGCCCTCCAAACCCGGGTCAGAAGTTTGGGGTCCACACACACACCTTAATTATAACCTGCTTATAACAATAATAAAGATAATAATAATATATGCAGTGACCCTACTTACCAACCACCACGGACCGTAACAGGTTAAAGTATGCACACAAGCCAAACACACTAATATATTACAAACCGTTCAAATCCCAACTATTCAAACTCAAACTGAGTATTAAACATTATTACAAACTTTTACAAATTTAACTTATCCCAAAAGAAGCCTACTAGCTTAGCTTTCTCAACCTGAACCCCTAGCTCTCGCGCTGGACTGGGGATCCTCTTTACCAACTGGTTCCTTTTTAACTGGAAAGAATATAAACAACATCGCACAAATGAGCTAACTAGCTCAGCAAGTCACAATGACAAAACTGAGAATAATGATCATCAGGTGAATATGTTTATGATATCAAGTGAACAATGGATTACGATTTAGAATTGGATATTATACTTTTAATTTAAAAACTAAGGTTAGGCTGCTGATCAGTCACGCACTAACCTCGAGCAAGGCACACAGCATTGCTCTAACTACTGGATCCAAGGCACACATTGGCCTAACTTGACCGTTATATGGTCTGACCACGAATCTGGTCCATAATTTTATAAAAACAATCCAATTCTAACATAATAACAGAATATGCAATAATAAGCAATAACCGAAATCATTAACAACAATAAATGTTTAACAATGAAAGGGTTTCAATCCTTGTAAGGATCAATAAGGCAATTTAAAAGCTTGGATGCTGGGTAATGAAAGAATTGGATAACAAAGGAATCAACGTTTCAAGGTTTCAAGGATTTGGTCTTTTAAAGTATAAGATACCATGGGTTGAGTATATAATAGTTCATTTCAGTGTCTGGTATTTAGTTTGTATGTATTTGTGGAGTAGTATCGTAGATTTGTGGTTCTTGTTTGGGTATACAATAATCAATAGATTAGAAAGAATATGATTCATGGCTCAAGAACAATAACTGAAATCAGGATTTAGGTTTCTGTGCTTCAAAGCACTTGCAATATCACAGGATTATCAAGTACTACAATATCTCGAGAAAGTTTAAAACACTTGCCTGGTATTAGGTTACTACACTGCACTCGGTTCCAATGACAACCGTTTTACTCCTCAACTACCTGTTTCCCTTTCCTACGTCTTGCCTCTTCTGCTCACATATCATAAGCATCTATCAATAATTTACTCATGGAATTCTATTCAACACATACTTCTATCTACCCTTCGTTTTCCCCAAATTCGATTAACGGATTGAAAGTTATGCAATAATCAAGTAAACACCGAATATATAGACCGATAGTCAATTAATAAGTCACATATAGCACATAATACATCACATAATCAATGATATATTATTTATAAAGAAGTCTCGGGTCATAAATAGGCTTTCTGGTATTTAAAATGATTTTTAAAACATTTTTCGGAATTAAAACGGGTCGTTGGATCAATTTCGGGTTAATAAACAGGGTTCGGTTGGCCCATTCTGGCTCCGAAATAATTTTAGAATAATTATCGAGCCTTGGAAATAATTTAGAATAATATTTTAAAACTCGAAACTATTTTTCAGAATTTTTTAAATCATTTTTAAATAATTAAATCTAATTAAATAATTAATTAAAATCAATTAATAATTAATTAAATCAATTAATCAATTAATTTTCGAATTAATTGACTAATTAATCAATTAGAAATTAACTAAAATTAATTAACTAATTAATTTAGATTTATTTGTGAATTAAAAATAATTTTCAGAATTAAAATAATAATTTTTAGAATTTTCAGAATTTAAAAACGATTTTTTATAATAAAAATAAATAGGAAATATGATTTTTAAACATTTTTAAAACAGGAATCCAACTTTTGCAACCTCTGGAAACTACAGGGACCAAACTGCATCGTTTTCAAAAGTTGGGGTACTAAATTGTAATTTTTACACCCCGTCGCCGGAAAACACAGAGGTGGCCGGAGAACACGTTCCCGGCGTCCTTACTCCCCCAACACCTCCAGATCACATCTACACAACACCAGGAATACAACCATGCAATCAAAACAACCCAACAATCCCTGAGTTGGCCGGAATTTGGCCGTGAAGTTTTGTAGTTTCCGACGAACATCGGAAAACTTCAAAACACAACTCCCTTCTCTACAGACCTCGTTGGTTCATTAAACTTATACGACTAGATTGCAAATTTCACAGAGAACACAACCCACTATAACACAACATCAATCTATCACATAATAAGAAACCCCCAAATTTCAATTAAGAACATTCATACGGGTTATAAACCCTAATTTTAAAATTCGAAAATCAAACTCAAATTTGAACATGTTATTGAACTCCAAATCAGACGTATGATATATGAAACTCATCAGGAAAACAAGCTCTACAACATGCAATCATCAAATCATATAAACAATTATCCGAACAAAAAATCATATTTTTAATAAAATATATTCGAAAATAAATAAATTTTTAGAAAAATAACCTTGATTTCTGCAGTGAAACAAAGCTCAGAATCTGATAGAACACTTCAAATCCTTCGTTTTGGTTACTCAAGCTTTGAAAACAGAGATCGGTCACGCCTTCGTTTTGCTGTTTGATTCTTAGAACAGTTTATGTAATTAGGGCTTTTCTCTGAAAATTATATAATTAACTATCTGCAAATGATTTTGATACGAAATAAAATACGGTAAAAGGCTATTTATAATTACGGAAAATTTGTATCCCGTTGGATCATTCCGGATATAACGGTACGTTTATTTGTAAAAACTGATCCAAACGGTATCGGTTTTCGGGATAATTATCCAAATCAGTACAATTTGTACTGCGGTCTTGGTCTCAGCGCCTGGTTACACGTATTACGAAGTGATAATTGGGATAGTTTAATAAAAAGCTCCCGGTTATCGAAAATACGGGTTTTATTGATTTACCGAAATGAATATTGTATCGAAAATGTTGCGCCGGGACCCGCGCAGGACAAACCGTACGCCGGATCGAAAAAGTCGAAACATGGAATATGCTCGGAATATTACAATTAGGTTAGGAAGGAGTTCTCGAAAGAGTTTCGGGTTCCAAAAACGTAACAACGATTGACGTCGGTTGGTTCCCGTTTTTATAAAATAGATTTTAATTCCCCGGAAAAAGATTTTAGAAATTTCATATGATTCTTATAAATCCATAAACCAACATAAAAATAACTAGAAAGATATGACAATTATCTATATTTTATTTTGGACATATAAAAATTAAAATACTCAATTAATATTATTTTTGAATATTCAAGTACAGATAACACTTAACAATTAGCTTACAGAATAGATACTGAACACACATAATAATTATATAATAGCAAAAATAATTACACGATATATCCCGGATATTACATGGTACACCAGAGTTTATCAAAGTGTCAACATACTGTTGTTTAGCAGTTGTTTCATGTGTACTCTGTGCACCTTCAAACATATAACAAGTAACACTTAATCTCTCTATTCTTTTAAAGTAGTTTCACTACTCCTCACACCACACAGCTCATGAGTTTTAATAGTCAGGGTTTCCTCACAAGAATTACTAAATTATATCTCTCATCTACCTCTCCTTTTGCCGGGAAGGATCTTGCCTCTCTTTAATTCTGTTTTTCTCTAAATCTGTTCACACATCTCACAGAAAAGCTCAGATAATTTGTCCTACTGAAATAAGAGGTGGCTAAAGAAAGGTGATTTATGGTCATACAATTAGAGGTAGTCCTTTAATAAGGTCTAAAAATAATCATATCAATAGGATTTATAACATGAAAAATAAATGCTGAAAATACCAAATCAGTATTTAGAATAAATGCTGATAAGGTAAAGACAATATTTATACCTTGCGAATCTGAAGTCACAATTGGACTCACAGTTAACACTATGGTTATGACAGTTGTTGTTCACCAATCATGAGAACCTCCATTTAAATTGGAGAGGATTTAATCAGGTTACTATCATGTACAATGATCTCAAACCTTGTTCTTCTTGCAAAGAACCGACACTTGAATGTGTTATTGAAAGCTTTCACAAGGTCTTCAGTAAAAACTGATGAAACCCCTGTGTTTCTGTTGGTGTCATAAAGATCTACCTCAGCATGTAGTCTCTTACCAATAAATGTTGTTTCTAACTGGTGAGCATAATTTCAAGAACTATGTCACTTGATTTTTGGCAACATTTGAGAAATGGATTCAAGTGTTTCAGTTGTAAGAAGAAATTTAAGATATAAGATATGTGATTTTGAGATTATGGACAACTTTCTTGAAAAATAAGAAAGTTTTAAAAGTATGTCCTGAATTATTAGTACACTCAAAGATCATAATTATTCTCAGTTTAGAATTAAACCTTTTCTTAATTTCTTCTGTGAAATCAGTTTTTTCCTGTAATGATGCGTTGTACTGAAGTAAGCACATGCAACTCAAACAAGGATTAGTTGAACACAAAAATTTCTGAAGTTAAGCATTCAGTTCCAATTAGAATATGAACAGTTATTCAAAGATTAAGCACACAAGACAAGTAACATTCATTCAGTTAAGGAATCAAGGAAAGAAAAAGATATTTCATTATTTATCAAGAAGAGGAGTACAAGATTTTTAGAATTTTAAACATAAAATCCTAACTTAATCTAAACTATTTGATCTTCTTCTGCTTCTTTGAAGCTTGCTCCTCCCTCATCGCTCGGCGATGATAAATACGAGATGGTGAATCCAAGAGAAATTATATTCTCTTGCAACTCCAGGCGTGCGAGGCAAAATTCTTCAACCTCTTCAGCCATTCACACCTCTTCAAATTGGACTTCCATTCCAAAGAGATGTAACTCCATCTTGTCATCCAAGCAGAGACGATCGAAGACCGACGGTGGAAGACCAGTTATATGGTATGCATGGCCGTCAAAAAGAACCCTTAGATGGAATGGTTAAAAGGCAGCCGTCCTGCTTCATGATTAGGCAATGGAAAGTAAATTCCATGTTTATGAGAATAGGCAGAAACTACTTGGGGTTGAGCCATGTTTTAATGAATGTTTGAAGTTTTGAACAAAGGTTTCGAAAAGATTAGAAGTTTTGTATAAAAAAGCAGTGAGAAGCTTTGAAATTGGAGGGTTTGTATATATAGAAGATGAGATAGAAACTAAAAAGACCCTTAATTACCCGTGTAAACATTGCATGCATACACTATTACGCGTATCTAGGTAAACAATAAGTAATTTCTTTTTTCAAATTCCTATTCCCGATGTAAGTACTCAAGAGTTAAAATATACTTACAGCAAAAGTTAACCCAAATAAGCAATTAAATATTTTCCACTAACTCACTGTTAACTAGAAATACTGAATAAGCATTTATTTTGAATAAATTCAAAATAATCAATGAAATATAATAGTCAATCAAAGTTTGACCATTATCAGTATTTAATAACAACTATCAGGATTTATCAGTCAACATTAGTTTGACCCATATTAGAATTTAACAACTACTGTCAGGATCTATTAGTCAAAACAAGTTTAACTAATATCAGAGCATATACACATAATCAGTAGTTTAACATGCAACTATCAGCTAGGATTCATAGAAGTTAATCACATGTTATCATGGCATCAAAATTTAACACAATAATCAGTATCTAGCAAGTACTGATACATAATAAGATACCCTGCTTCAACTATCAGTAGTTATTTCTTAATTATCGGAGTTTGAGAAATGTCCTGATATCATTCCCAATTCATTCACCGATCTTGTGAAAGTAGCTTCACAGAGAGGTTTGGTGAATATATCTGCTAATTGCTGATATGTTAGAACAAAGACCAATTCCACTGTACCTTCTTCCACATGTTTCCATTTGAAATGGTACCTGATGCAGATGTGTTTAGTCATTGAATACTGCACTGGATTTCCTGTCATTGCAATAGCACTTTGATTATCACAATATATAGAAATAGCAGAATAGTCTAACCCATAATCCAGTAATTGATTCTTCATTCATAGAATCTGAGCACAACAGCTTCCTGCAACAATATATTCAGCTTCTGCAATTGATATAGAAATTGACTTTTGTTTCTTGCTACACCAAGAAACCAATTTTCCACCAAGAATTTGGCAGCTTCCAGAAGTGTTTTTCTTGTCTATTTTGCATCCTGCAAAATCAACATCTGAATATCCAGTTATCTTAAAGTCTAATCTCTAGGATACCATAATCCCAGATTTATGGTGCCTTTGAGATATTTAAAAATTCTTTTCACAACTAACAGACGAGGTTCCCTTGGATCTGCTTGGAACCTTGCACAGAGACAGGTAGCATACATGATATCAGGTCTACTAGCAGTCAAATATAGGAGTGAGCCAATCATACCTCTGTAGTTAGTTATATCTACTGAAGAACCGGTATTTAAATCTAACTTGGTTGTAGTGGCCATGGGAGTTGATGCAATTGAGCAGTCCTGCATTCCAAATCTTTTGAGCAAATTCCCGGTGTATTTGGATTGATATATGAAGATTCCTTCATTAGTCTGTTTTACTTGTAACCCCAGAAAACAACTTAGTTCTTCCATCATATTCATTTGATACCTAGACTGCATTAGCTTTGCAATTCTCTCACACAGTTTATCATTAGTAGATCCAAAAATGATGTCATCAACATATATGTACTAATAAAAGGTCTTTGCCATGGTATTTATAAAAGAGATTTTTGTCAATTGTACCTCTTATGAAACCACTTTCTAATATAAATAGAGCAAGTGTTCCATACCAGGCCCTTGGAGTTTGCTTCAATCCATAGAGTGCTTTATCCAGTAGGTAGACATGATCTGAATACTTTGGATCAATGAATCCTGGAGGTTGTTCAACATAAAATTCCTCTTCAAATTCTCCATTTAGAAATGCATACTTTACATCCATTTGGAACACCGTAAACTTCTTGTGAGCAACATAGGCTAGAAAAATTCTTATTGCCTCAAGCCTTGCAACTGGAGAAAAAGTCTCATCATAATCAACGTCTTCTTTCTGTGAATGACCCTTTGTAACCAGCCTTGCTTTGTTTCTTATAACAATTCCCTCACTGTTAGTTTTTTTGCAGAACACCCATTTTGTACTAACAACTGATCTGTTATTTGTTCTTGGCACAAAATTCCAGACTTTGTTCCTTTCGAATTCATTAAGCTCCTCTTGCATTGTTGTAAATAGTCAGCATCTTAAAGAGCTTCTTCTACTTTCTTGGGTTTAGTTTGGGTGGCTTTTCTGGTTCTTACACCACTATCAGGATTTCCAATGATTAAGTCAGGTGTGTGTGGCTTAGACCATTTTCTTGCAGATGGAAGTTGACTCCTTAAAGAAGAACCTCCCCCTTGATCCATAAAATCTCTGTTATTTCTTTGACTAGTACCATTATCATGTCTTGATGCTCCCCCTGAATCAGTGTTCCCATTTTTATCAGTATTTGACTCATCAGAATTTGAGGAATGAGAGTCTGAAGATGTATCTACTGATGTTCCTCGAGTTAGATCACTTGCGGAAGTCTCTGTATTTGAATCATATTGCTCCCCCTCAATATGTGCTTCAGTGTTAGAAGTATTTCCACTGTCATGTGGATTATCAGAGCTTTGTGTGATATCAGGATTTACTATATCGGGATCAGGATTTAAGAGTTCGGCATATGGTACTTCATTTTCAAATCTCATTTTTTCATAGTCATCTGCATCTTCTAGACCTGTAATCTTCTTGTCATCAAATGACACATGTATAGAATCAATGGATGTCCTTGTTCTCAGGTTGTAGAATCTGAAGGCTTTTGTAGACAATGGATATCCCACAAAAATTCCATCATCAGCTTTTAGATCAAATTTGGTCAGCTGCTCCGGATGAGTTTTGAGAACTAAACACCTACAACCAAAAATGTGAAAGTACTTCAGATTTGGCTTCTTTCCCTCCACCATCTCAAATGGTGTTTTTCCATGCATGTTGATCAATGTTGCATTTTGTGTAAAGCAAGCAATTTGCACAGCCTCATCCCAGAAGTAAGTAGGTAATCTTGCTTCCTCTAGCATGCTTCTTGTAGCTTCTATGAGAGTTCTATTCTTTCTTTCAACAACTCCATTTTGTTGTAAAGTTACAGGAGTAGAAAAATCTTATTTTATCCCCTTGAGTTTGCAGAACTCTTCCATAGAACTATTCTTGAATTCACTTCCATTATCACTTCTGATGATCTTCACTTTGTATGTTGATCCTTTTTCCAACTCTCTTACATGATCAAGAAGAATGGATGCAGATTCATCCTTAGTGTGCAGAAAATACACCCATGTGTATCTTGTATATTTATCAACAATTACAAGTGCATACCTCTTCTTGGCAATTGACATAACATTTACTGGACCAAAGAGATCAATATGAAGTGGATGATATATTTCAAGAATGGAGGATTCAGTTTTACTCTTAAAGATGTTTTCCATTACTTGGCTTTCTGGCATGATTCACGTAAGCCATCAAGAGTAAACACTGTATTGCGCAATCCTCTTACAAGATCTTTCCTCATAAGTTCATTGATATTTTTGAAATAGAGATGAGAAAGTCTTTTATGCCAGTTCCAGCTTTCTTCTACAAATGCTCTACTAAGTAGATAAACCTTCTGATTCATCAGTGCTTGTGAAGGCCCTGGCTTCATATAAACTACCATGTCTTACACCAGTCATTGCAATCTTGCCATCAGTCTTACTGATAATTTCACATGCTCCTCATAGAAGTTCACATGGTAACCTCTATCACAGATTTGAATCACACTGATTAGATTATGCTTGAGTCCTGCAACTAAGCTACATCATTAATGATGACATTTCCAATTTTTATTTTTCCATATCCCAAGATTTTTCCTAAGTTGTCATCTCTATAAGAAACACTTGGGCCAGCTTTCTTCTCAAATTCTGATACAGGGATTTATAACCAGTCATATGTCATGAGCATCTACTGTCCAAGACTAGAGTATTCCTCCTGTTACCCTGCAATTAGTATTTGAAATTAGTTAGTATTTTTAAGGACCCAGACTTGCTTGGATCCTTTGGCCTTTTTAAGTTTGTTAACATATGCAACATAAGACTTCTTATCATAGTTTATGTTAACATCCTTACTATCAGTATTTAAAAATGCAGAAACAGATTTTGCTTTATTTAAAGAGGGTTTTAGTTCATAATAATCATAATACAAACTGTGATACTCTTTGCATGTATAAATAGAATGCCAAATACTACCGCAATGAAAACAAGGACTCTATGGTTTATATCTAATTGTTCTATTCCTAAACTATGATTTAGAAGGAACAATATTTTTCTCTTTATTCTTCCTGCAAGAATTAGCAAGATGATTAGTACTACCATAGTTCAAACATGCCATTCTAGGTGCATTGGGGGGAGTTATATAATTACCATTCTTATTAACACCTACCTTTCCATTTCTATTTTTCCTAGGCCTTTTCTCCTTGTCTTTCATGTGTAAATCCTTCAGCTTTTGCTTAAGCTGCTTCCGAGTCATTAAACCAACATTTACTGATTTTATGTGAACTTGTTCATTATCTTCAGTAATTAAGTTCGATCTGGGTGCTGAGGTTGATCCTACATCATTAACTGATTTAATAGCATCAGCACTTGGATTAAACTTAATGGTCTTCAACTGAACCTTGTTCAGTTTGACCTTTGTATCAGTATGTACTGGTTTATTTTTCTCAGTTTCTTTTTCAATTTTCTTATCAGGATTAGATCTATTAGCATATCTTATCCTGATCCCCGAAAAGCATTCTCTAAAATTTCCTAAGTTGTTTTTCCTGAGTTAGTCCAAAGTTTAATGACCTCTCTCTCTTTCTAACTCTTTTTCTAGATAAGCATGTTTTTCTAACAATTTTTCTTTAACATAAATATCATTATGTCTTTCTTTTTGAATTTCTAGCATGGAAACAACTCAATTTCTAGGTGATCATTCCTTTTCTTTAACTCATAGTTTTCAATCTTGATTCTATTATTCTCTAAAGTTTGATCCCTATAACTAACATGCAGAGATTTAAGAAACAATCTTAATTCACATATATCATCAGTATCAAAAGCAAAACTTGTCCGAGGTACCTTTAATTCAGCATTGTCAGCCTCAGTATCAGCATTTTCCATGAGAGCTAATTGATCCCATCATCTGAATCTGATGAATCATCCAAGTTTTTCTTCTTTGAGATCAAGGTTTGTTTCTTCTCAGCTTTGGGTTTTCTGCAGTCAGCTGCAAAGTGTCCAACTCCATCACAGTTGTGGCATCTTTCCTTTGACTTGTCAAGTTTTCCAGATTTTGATTCCTTCCAATCAGTATTTCTTCTGTTATTCCTCTTATCAGAGTTTGAGGAACTGGAACCCTTTCTGGAAAATCTTCTTCCTTTCTTGAAGTTCTTGTAGACCATCTTCTTGAAGCCTTCAACCAATAGGGCAGCCATTTATTCCATGTCTTTATTATTGTCATGATCACTATCAGTATCTGATTTAATATTAGTATTTGATTCATCATTAGAGTTTAATGATTCAGTATCTGCCTTCGTAATCATACATTTTCCTTTGGAGTAACCTTTTCTCCTAGCTTTGGCTTTTCTTCAACTTTGAGTGCTACTGGTCTAGACTTGGATCCTTTCCTCTTGCTTCTTTTCTCCATCGCTAGTTCATGAGTTTTCAGTATTCCATAGATCTCATTTAGAGGTGTGTCATTAAGTTGATAGTTATCCCTTATTGATGTGACTTTAAAGTCCCACTTTTCAGGGAGAGCAGGTAGGAACTTCAAGTTTCAGTCCTCTAAATCATACTCCTTGTCGAAAAGAGACAAGTCATTCAGAAGTTTTTAAAATCTGTCATAAATCTCAGTTAAGGACGCATTATCTCTTGAGTCAAAGTGCTCATATTCTTGAGTAAGTATTGTCCTCCAATTCTTTTTGATAGCAGTTGTGCCTTGACACTTTAATTCTAAAGCATCCTATATCTCTTTTGTTGTCTTACATCCAATGACCCTATTGGAGATAAAACTATCAAGACTGTTGTGTAAGACGTGTCTGACTTTTGTATCCTTCATAATAGATGAAAGATCTTCAGGAGAGTAGTCCGTCCTTTCTTTATCAACCATCTTTTCTAGTTCTCTCCTGCAACAGAAACAACTACCTTTATTGGTTTATGAGGACCATCATAAATCCTGCTTAGATATGCAGGATCTATGACTTCCAAGCACATGGCCATCCTGACTTTCCAGATTGGATATTCATGTATCTTCAGGATTGGCACCTTGCTGGCCTCATACCTGTTCTTGTTGCTACTAATGTGTGATGTGGCTGGGGGTGGTGGTGGTGGATTCTGTGGTTCCTCTTTGTCTGCCATTAAGGATTGATTTTCAGATCTTAAAATGTTTGTATGTCAACAACAAGATCTTATACCAATTGTTAGGTACGTAATTAACTGTAGATGGGGGTGAATACAGTTTATGCAATCAATTCGAAAAAGCTTCAACATAATCAACAACTTTTATATTAATAGATAAAAACTGATTACAAACGTACTCTCTCAAAAGAATGAACAAATATCCAATATCCTTGAGAGCTGGTAGGTTATGCGAATAATATAACAATATTCGAAATGCTTATAACATGAACCTAATATGTGCTTTATATAGAGCACAGCTACACAACCAATAAGGAATCATTTTCTATTACAATAAGGAAACCTATTACATTTCTATGTATGATTGCTTTTGAGATAAAGTCCTTCACCTCCTTGAATTCTTGCTTTCCTTTTCCTCCTTGAATATCTACTGAAGTGACAAATCCTGATGACATCATTTATTGATCATCAAGTACTGATGACGTCACTCTTCAGTAAATATTGATATAAGTCCTGATATGAACTTCTGATAGTTTCTTGTCCAGATATCATCAACTATATCTAACATGTTTCTAGTCGACATTAGCATATCAAGACGAATTTGGTCAAAATATGAATATGATTGCCTCTTGGAAATTAAAATTAATGGATGAGATGAGGCCACATCGTTCTTCCCCCTTGCCCAAACTTGTACCAGATCTTAACTAAACTCTGTTGAATTGAATTCTTAGAGAATAGTTTAATTCAATTTGCTGATTTTTATGAATAAAAGTGCTTTCCATTTTTAACCTCAACTTAAAGTCTTACATTCTTGTAAATAATCATTAGATGTAGAACTTATAGCTTGTATTGATTATCCTTGATAAGAGATTTATCTTTTTAGAGCGATATGAAGCATTAGATTTTATATTCATTATGTGTAAGCAAAGCCATGTGGTTATTTTTCATTATATAATAATTTAACCCCGAATATCTTGTTTAGTCATTTTGATTTTGATTCCATTGTTAGTTGAGTTTGGACTTTGGACTTAACACTTACCCAAGTCCCAATCAGTAAAACCCTAAATATGTTCTATGAATAAACTTTACTCTCCAAACTCCAAAGTGCCTCAATCGTCATTCTCTTCAGTTTCCAGTTCTTACAAACTCCTAATCAAGGTACTCTTTTTAAGTCATTATAATCACAATACTCATTTTGATTTTTAATTTCGTAATACCTTATACTTATTAATTTTCTTTCTTGTATGTTAGACGGAATTGACTGAAAATCAAGCTAATTGTGACACTGTTCATAAAGATTCATCTACTTACTTGAAGGATGCTACTGAGCAAGGAACTCCATTGGATATTCAACCTCAAGGTGAAGGTAGAAATCCAGAAACTAGTACAAGAAAATCTTGGGTATGTAATTAATTTAAGTATGTGGAGAATAAAACTGAACCAAACTGCCCTTACTGCAAGAAATTAATTAGGTTTCATGTTAAATGAAATGGGACAAGTGCATTGGGAAATTATTTAAAAAATACTTGTAGGACATCTCCTATTTGTCAGGGAAAAATGTCAAGAAATAGAAGACCTTGAAGTGTTTTCTTATGTCTTGTAATTCTGAAAGTGGAAAAACTTTAGAGATTCATAAATTTAGTCAAGAGAGATGTCTAAAATCATTAGCTAAAATGTGTATGAAAGATAATAGGCCTTTAGCATAGTTGAAGATGAAGGATTTATCGAATACACATGAGACTTAAATCCCAGATTTAAGCTTCCTACGCGATGAAGTGTTACTAGAGATTGTCTCAAAGTCTACGCGGAAGAAGCGAAAGTGATTAAAAATCTTTTGAATTGTCAAAGAGTGTCTCTCACAACATATACATGGACTACTGTTCAGAACAATAACTATATGTGCATCACAGCACATTGGGTGGATGATAACTGGAAATTAGTTAAAAAAATTCTGTTTTTTTGTCAAATTCCAAATCACAAAGAGAAACAATTGGAAAATTGCATTATGGTCGTTTAGTGAAGTGGGGAATTGATAAAGTTTTCACCGTTATAGTTGATAAAGCTTCTAATGAAAAAATAAATTAAAGGGCCTGATGTTGTTTTAGATTGTGTTTACATGCATTTGAGATGTTGTGCCCATATGATTAATCTTGTTGTGAATGATGGATTAGAAGACCAACATGATTCGTTCTAAAGAAATCAAAAAAATGCCAGGTATGTTCGATCATCACCATCTCGGCTTATAAGATTTGAAGAATGTTTTGAATAGAAAAAATTAAATGTGAAAAGAAAATCAGCTTGGATGTAGAAACCAGGTGGAACTCAACTTATTTCATGTTGGAAACATCTGTTAAATATAAAAATGCATTTCATAGGTTGGGAGAAGATGATAATATATTTGTTGATTACTTCTTTGGTGGTGACGAAGAAGATACTTACAGTAACACAAGGAAAAGGAAAAGGAAGGACTTGTTGTTTTGGCCTCCAAGATTGGATGATTGGGAAAATACAAGATACTTTCTTGAATTAGGTATTTTGTAAATTATCTTAAAAATTTCTGATTATAAATATATGACTTCAAATCTCTTTTTCAATGAGCTTGTCAAAATGCATGTTATTATCGGAAAAATGTGTTCAAGTAAAGATCCTAAATGTTGTGACATGGCAAGGCGTATGAAAGAAAAGTATGATAAATATTGGAAAAACATTGACAATCTTAACTTTTTACTTTATATAAATGTTTTTCCAGATCTTCGTATAAAGATATAATATTTTGAGTTCACTTTTGGTCAAATATAAGTTGAGGATAGGGAAAAGCAAATTCTCATGAGGGAAAAAGTAAAAACTATGCTTGATGTACTTTACAAGGACTATGTAAGGTTACAGGAGAATGATTCTGGTGATATGAGAAGTAAAATAGTCAATTTTGGCTCATCAGGTATAATGCATATGTCCGTCGATGATGTTAAAGAAGATACATATTTAGAAATGGACTTTCAAAGGCACTTGGAGGCTGAAGAAACCAAAGAAAAAAATATAAAATTGATATATATTTATATGATGGTGTTGAAAGAGGTGTCAATAGTGAGTTTGATGTTCTACTCTAGTGGAAAGCCAATTTCATGAAATTCCTAATTCTGTCATGTGTTGCAAAGAATGTTTTAGCAATGCCAATAACCATTGTAGCTTCAGAATCCGCATTCAGTACTAGAGGTAAGGTAATTGATCCATTCAGGAGCTCACTAACTTTAAAAAATATAGAAGATTTAATATATGCACATGATTGGTTAAGATCAAAACCATCAGATATCGAGACTCCACTTGGTATTATCGAGGAGATTAGACAAAAATTCGAAGAAGTTGAATTGGGTATGTTCCACTCAGTTTACAATACTAATGCCTTATGCCTTGAATTTATTATTTTTTTAATCAGGAATTCATGGTTTATGCTATCCTGGTTCATTTGTGGTCAGGCTAATTTGAAATTATCTCATCTATCTTCATATCTATGAATGTGCGTGTAGATACTTAAAGTCTTTTTTTAGTTTAATAAATGCTTGATATTGAAAGTGCTAAAGATAGCTAGGCTTAAAAACACGGACTCTCTTGAGTTCTCTTTCTCAGATGTTGCTGGTGTGTACACAGTATGTCAGTAATCACACTACACATATGGTCACAGATGAGTTGTTGATCTGTATTAACTATGATTATAAACTAATATGATATTAACATAGATATAACGAGTAAAGTTATAATTGTTGGAAATTAGCTGAATTTGCTAAGGCCTTCTAGCTAATCTTTAAAATTTAATTTACTGAATTTAATCATGTTTGTAACATTGTATGTTGTATAGAATTTGTAAAACACGATTTTAAAAAGTGTATAAGATTTGGTGAGCTTTCTAAATAGAATAGGTTAGGTTATTAAATATAAACTTGGCATTTGGCAAGTTCTTACTAATGGAACTTATGTAAAAATAACTTGATATTTTTCTCAATCAGTGCACATACTGTTTTGGCAAATTCACTATACTAAAGATATAACGACTCGCATATTTTTGTATTATTTAAATGCGTAATTATGGAATTATTAAAGAAATAAAATATTTTTATAGCTTCTAGCAGCTATGTGTTGTTTTATTATTATCTATGTGTGATTTATGGTGTATCGGGTTGTTCGCGTAATTAATTATTGAGTTGTACTGGATTGTTTTCATTTTTAAAAGTGGATTTAATGCAAATTTATTTGCATAAATATTTGGAATGTCTCTAAAATTATTTTTCTGGTTTTATAATTACAATAATTATTTTTGGGATTTTATAAAATTTAGAAATCAATATGTCATCAAGTATTTAGCCCTGTATGATTTTCTAATTGCATTTATTTGTAAAATCCGTATTTAATTCCAGAATTTTTCAAAAATTATGAAATTTATATTTATTTAAGTTTGGAATATTCTGAGAATTTTATAAATTATTTTGGGAATCTTTGGGATAAAATTCACTTGTAGGTTGTTTCGTTTAATCGTTAATGGCGGATATGTTGTATGTTTTAGAATTGCTTTAAAAATTATGAAAATTTATTTTTATTATCTTTTAAATATTTCAGGAATTTTAAAGGAGTTTTGGGAATTTTTCGGTATATTTTTCCGCATGGTTAATTTGCTATATTGCGAGAAAACGAATCGAGGGAGTTGGAAGCAGGTGTTTTGAAATTAGTAAAAGATGACACGTGTCCTACTCATTTGGTACGTGTCTGCAGTTTGGAAATTCCCCAATTCTTCCTTCTTCCCCTCATTCTCTATTACCTCTCTCGATTATTCTTTAATCTCTCTCCACTCTCTTTCTCTCTCTCAATTCATATCTCTCCAATCTCTGTTTCCCCTCCCTTTGTCTTCTTCTTTCCCGCGACTGCGTTCCCCTGTTCTCGGCCTTACCTCTACGGTTCTATTTCCGGCAGTCTCCGGTAATTGCTTCAGTCCATTCTTTGCGTGTTAATATATATACATATATATGTTTATATGTATGTATGTCAGGATGTGGGTTGGTGTGGTTGCCCGTGGGTATCTTTTGTTTTCTCTTTCCGATTGCTCTCTGGCCTTTCTTCTGGCCGGCTGTTGTGATTTCCGTTTACCCGTATATGGTATACGCGTGTGCGTGTATTGCATGTGGTAGTTGATATTTTCATGATGATCTCTGAATTTCTGCAGTATTTATTCGAAGTAATTTCTGGAAAAAATCAGAATGAGTTGTATTGTGTTATTCAGATTGTTTTAGGAATAAATCGAATAAATTCTTATGATTATTCGGGTTTTGTGATTATCGAAATATTAGTAATTTCTTATCAGTGAAATTCGTGCGGAAACCCGAGATGTATCGGGCACCGATGAATTTTTCCGCCGTCGGCAAAGAGCCTTGGCGAGCTGACAGTGGACCGTGATGATCGTTATGTGAGTCCTAATATCTTAAAATAAATAAAGTTAGTTTTATATTTTTACTCTGGATCGAATTATTTAATTAGTAAATATTGTATTGGGATAATTGATTTGGTTGTGATTATGGAATTGTATCGGTGATTGAGAATTTTGGAATGGTGATTTATTCTAGTTGTTGTTGTTGTGAAATTTGTGGTTGTGACGTTGATTTATGTTTCGACGGGTAGTCCGATAAACAAAGGAGACGCTGCCCGATTTTCGGAAAATTGCACTACGAAAATACGGAAGCGTATCCAGTGATTGTCGGGACGTCGAGTGACTAAATAAATACTTATTTATTTTATACGAAGCTTGATTGTACGATGTGATGAAATATTTTGCCAAAAACCAATAACCCTAATTTCGTAAAATGACGAGTATACGTATATTCTGAAAATGAACACTGAACCGATTTTCGAGAACGTGAACCCTAATTATTGCGTGTGTTATTATAATATGTATAATTACGAGTCGGGATTTGATATCGAGTGGGTAGGTTGCTAGCGAGGATATGTCAAGCATACCTGGTCGTCTAACGTAGGGTATCTCGGCTCTGTAGGTTCTAGCCGAAGGACTCAAGAATTGAAATCGAACTAAAGTTAACCTAGTAATCAGTCGGCAAGCACATTGAGGTTCCAAGTGAAGGACCTGAGCGTTGAAGTCGGATCCAGGATAGTTTACTAGTAAGGCGATAAAGCTATATGCGTATGAGGTATTAACTTTATTTCTGAATGAGAGAGAAAAAAAGAATATAAAATAGAATTTATTTTTGTTACATACTTTGTACTTTGGATAAAAAACTCTTTACCCATATATAAAATAGATGGGGTATTTCTCTAAATACCGATGCGGATAAACGTATGTAATATGATCTAAACTATAAATGAATATATATGATGATTTATATTAAATATAAAGTAATTTGTAGATTGTAGAAAAAGAGACTCATAAAAATTAATCATGTGCCAGGTACCATATTTGAACTGGTGACACGAGGATTTTCAGTCTTCTGCTCTACCAGCTGAGCTATCCCGACCATTCCCGATACCGCATTCCCATTTTACTAGATAACTTAGGTCTATGTCAATTCATGTTTTCACTTTTAAAAGTGCATTTAATGCAAATTTATTTGCATAAATATTTGGAATGTCTCTAAAATTGTTTTTATGGTTTTATAATTACAATAACTATTTTTGGAATTTTATAAAATTTAGAAATCAATATGTCCTCAAGTATTTAGCCCTGTATAATTTTCTGATTGCATTTAGTTTTAAAATCCGTATTTAATTCCAGAATTTTTCAAAAATTATGAAATTTATATTTATTTAAGTTTGGAATATTCCGAGAATTTTAAAAATTATTTTGGGAATTTTTGGGATAAAATTCACCCGTATGTTGTTTCATTTAATCGTTAATTGCGGATATGTTGTATGTTTTAGAATTGCTTTAAAAATTTTGAAAATTTATTTTTATTATCTTTTTTAAATATTTCAGGAATTTTTCGGTATATTTTTCCGCATGGTTAATTTGCTATATTGCGAGAAAACGAATCGAGGGAGTTGGAAGCAGGTGTTTTGCAATCAGTAAAAGATGACACGTGTCCCACTCATTTGGTACGTGTCTGCAGTTTGGAAATTCCCTAATTCTTCCTTCTTCCCCTAATTCTCTATTACCTCTCTCGATTATTCTTTAATCTCTCTCTCCACTCTCATTCTCTCTCTCAATTCTTGTCTCTCCCATCTCTGTTTCCCCTCCCCTGTCTTCTTCTTTTCCACGACCGTGTTCCCCTGTTCTAGGCCTTACCGTCTTGTTTCTATTTCCGGCAATCTCCGATAATTGCTTTGGTCCAGTATTTGTGTGTTAATATATATACATATATACATTTATATGTACATTCCAGGACGTGGGTTGGTGTGGTTGCTTGTGGGCGTCTTTTGTTTTCTCTTTCCGATTGCTCTCTGGCCTTTCTTCCGGCCAGCTGTTATGATTTTTGTTTACCCGTGTGTGGTACACGCGCGTGCGTGTATTGCATGTGGTAGTTGATATTTTCATGATGATCTCTGAATTTTTGCAGTGTTTATTCGAAGTTATTTCTGGAAAAAAAATCCAAATGAGTTGTATTGTGTTATTCAGATTGTTTTAGGAATAAATCGAATAAATTCTTATGATTATTTGGGTTTTGTGATTATCGAAATATTAGTAATTTCTTATCGGTGAAATTCGTGTGGAAATCCGAGATGTATCGGGCACCGACGAATTTTGTTGCCGTCGACAATGAGCCTCGGCGAGCCAACGGTGGACTGTGATGATCATTATCTGAGTCCTAATATCTTAAAATAAATAAAATTGTTTTTATATTTTTACTCTGGATCGAATTAGTTAATTAGTAAATATTGTATTGGGACGATTGATTTGGTTGTGATTATGGAATTGTATCGGTGATTGAAAATTTTGGAATGGTGATTTATTGTAGTTATTGTTGTTGTGAAATTTGTGGTTGTGACATCGATTTATGTTTCGACGGGTAGTCCGATAAACAAATGAGATGCTGCCCGATTTCCGAAAAGTTGCACTACGAAAATACGGAAGCGTATCCGGTGATTATCGGGACGTCGAGCGACTATATAAATACTTATGTATTTTTATACGAAGCTTGATTATAACTCGGGATTTGATATCGAATGGGTTGGTTGCTAGCGAGGATATGTCAAGCATACTTGGTCGTCTAACGTAGGGTATCTCGTCTCTGTAGGTTCTAGCCGAAGGACTCAAGAATTGAAATCCAACTGAAGTTAACCTAGTGATCAGTTGGCAAGCACATCGAGGTTCCAAGTGAAGGACCTGAGCGTTGAAGTCGGATCCTGGATAGTTTACTAGTAAGGCGATAAAGTCGAGCGTCCAAGTCAGTCCAGGGTCAATCGACATTAGTTGTAAAGATCTGCAAGGCAAGTACCCCTGAATAAATCTTTTAGAGTTCAATATATATGAATAATTGTTGATTTAAATTACATACAGGAACAAAACATTTTAAGTTACGTATTCCCCGTATTTAAATATATTTTACTAACTGATGTTTTGGGGAAAAGTAACTTCTGAAAATGCCTATTTCTAGATTGTAATTAGATTGAAAAGATTTTAAAATGTGTGCTGTGAGATAACTGTTTAAAAAGAGATAGGTGTAATTGATTTTGAAAACTGGATAAAAACACATCAGATAGTGGATGGTTGCGTAAGAGGCCCGTAACGGTCCATCAGTTTGCGTAAGAGGCTAAGTCGGTTGCGTGCTCTATTTAGACCGCTTAGTCCAGCATGGCAGATACCTAGCTAGTCTCTGAGTTCCGGAACAATATTGTGGTGGGATAGACTGATCAGCTATCCCTATGATTCGTCCAATTATATATCTGATTTTGGTTTAGTGGTTCATGTAACGGAACAAATGGTTTTGTGGTCCCCGTAATGGGACAGATGATCGATGATCCCTGTAATGGGACGGTGGTTTTAAAAAGGAAATAACATGCTAAATTTGGACTCTGGTATTTTTACATAGCACACTATAAATGATATTATTTTTCAGAGCATGCTAGTTTTGATATCCAGTTTATACATGTTGTACTTGTTTTCTAACGAACTATGAATTATGTTCCTATAACTGTTTTATTGTGAATTGTTTTACTTGTTATTCATATAGTGGTACTGCTGAGCAATTGATTGCTCACCCTTGCAGAATAGTTTTTATATGTAGTGCAGATGCCTAGGAGATTCTTTCATGGTAGTCGGGGCAGAGTTCCAGTTCCTTCCATGTCAGGCTCCTCTGAGGTAGTTGTGTTGGATCAAAGATGGTCTATTGAGTTGCTGTATTAAGTTAGTTGTGTCAAAATGGTTTGTGTAAGCGGTGTTGTAACAGTTGTAACCTAAATCATACTTAAACCTGGAAAAGGTCTTGGTAAAGGGGTCGTGGTTATGTATAATTAGTGATTGTATTATATTATGTTTATTATTATTGTTGTTGGCGATGTCAACTCCTGACCCCGGGGTTGAGGCCGTCATAAAAGAGTTTCATCTTTCCAGGTGCATCTTTTTTTTAATTTCTTATTTGCTTGTCTAAACTAAATAAATTATAATGCACTGCTTGACCACTACTTGTTTAAAATTTATGGTCTGTACTCTTTAGTTGTTGATATTACTTTTTCCTGCTTGTCTAATTGCAATATTTTCCTCTTCTTTTTTACAGATGAGTTATCAAAAAGCCCAAAATACCTACACCAAGTTGTTATTGAAGATTGAGATACATTCCACTTCCAAGTTTTGCAGTACAAGATTGGAGAATTCGAAGACCATTTTATAATTCTAAATACAGAAGACATTCTCAAATGTTATTATTATCTATTTTTTTCATTTGCAAAACCTTATCTTTTGGCCTTTTATTATCAAATGTAATGTAATGTACTGAAGTTTCATTCTAAATATACCATTTAAACTTAAAACCATGTGTTAATGTTTTCGGAATGTTAGGATGAAATTTTTAAATTTTTATTAGCATGATGATATTAAGGTATAAATTATTAAAAATTAGAAACAAAAAAATCAAAACCGAAAAACGGTTACTGAATCGAAAATAACTGTATTCAATGGTTCAGTTACGGTTTATATGTAAAAACCGAACTGACTCCTACGGTTTGGTAACAGTTTTAGTAAAAAAACCGAATCAAACAGTGTACCCCCTGAATGACCAGTATATCATATTAATGCTCTTCTCACCCACTAATTTACTTTTTAATTACTCCCTCTATTTTTTAATATATTATGTTTGATTTTATGACACATATATTTAGGAGGTTTGACCACATATCTAGAATCATTATATTTAAAAATTTCTTTTTGTGAATAAAAAATTCTAGATTAATACTTTTATTAACAAAAAGAATTTTTTTAAAAATAATTTAACCAAAGATATCTTGAAGTGCTCGTTCATAGTTCCTTGTTGCAGGGCTATCATGACCACCATGTCATCTAGATCTGGGACCTTTAAGGCCTCCTTCATGAATCGGTTCAGATAATCTCTAAAAGACTCGTTCCTCCTTGTTCGAGACTTATTAGAGATATTAAACTCTTCTCGTGCACTCTACCACCTATAAATTTCTCTATGAAAGCTTGAGTGAGATCTCTAAAAGATCCTTGCTTACACTTGATGGCGTCATTGACTAGTTGCAACAAAAGAGCATTAGAGAACGTCCTTACATGATTTTCTGGATCATCATTCCCAACGTACGCCTAGATAGTGGGCATCTTAAAATTTCTTGAGATATATGTATTCATAATCTCCTATGTGAACGGTGGTTCTGGATCATCAGAATCTCCAAGAGCCCTTTTCCTTTCTTGTATGCTTTGAAGAATCATCCCTGGTGACCTTCGAGGGTAAAAGTGCCATATCGGCTCAGTTTCCTTGCCAATACGTCTTCTCTATGGGGTGACGTTCTAATCCTTATCCGTGTATGGCCCGGAAAACCTCGTCCTTCAGGGATAGGGGCCAAATTGCAGATGTACTGGGAATTTTTTCCTCCTCCTTGACATGAGAGACTGCTTCCTTCAACTTCTGGGATGTATGCCCTGAGTGGGGCAGCCACCTAAAATCTAGGCACCTGAGTGTTCAACGGTGCATCCACCATCTGAAATTGGGGATTTATCCCTTGAAGAATTGGATCCTTGATTGGGTGATTCGTTCAATTAGTTTGATCCACGAGCTCAGTTGTTACCATATGAGTTCCTCCTCTTTAAGTGGCGTAGACTGAGTATGCTGAAATCTCGATGATGGATGACACAGTGTGGATAGAGGTTGGTTCTTCAACACTGCTTTATGTTCTTTCGATGGTTGATGATGTATTCCCACAGACGGAGCGAACTGCCATGTTCGTATCCATTACTGGACCTCGGAACTGGACTTCGGGACTAGGTTTTTGGGCTATACTAGGTATAATTAATGTGACATTAATTATGTTTTTAGGGATTACTTTTAGCTTATATCAAAAATTAAATTAAATAGTTATTAATCTTATTATTTAATATATTTTTAGGTCACACAACACTGTAGAAGGGGGTTGAATACAGTGTAGAATACAATCAAATCGATTTAAAGCACAAGTAACAGAAAACATATGTATTCGATATAATAAACTCTGTTAAAATGGAATTGTTCTCTCTCAGTGATGAATAAATATCACGAGAGCTGTCAGGTTACAATGTATGATCTTCTCGATGATCGTAACTCTTATAGAGTAAACCTATGTCTGTGTTTATATAGACACACAGTTACAAGATAACTTCTAATTGATATGGAATATAATTCTATCTCCTAAAATATATCAATCAGATATCTTATATAATTCTTATAGTCCTCTAACACTTTCTATGCATATCTTCTTTTTGTATTAGTCTCGATCTTCTTTCCTGTAAATCAGCTTCCTTCCTAAACTGTTAGTCCTCCAGTACTTAAGTTTTGATATCCATCTTCTGATATTATCTTATGATAATCTAAGTCCTGATATCCTTAAGTCCTGACTTCCAGTAAGTACTGATTCCAGTAAGAACTGATATTTCCTGTTAGTTAAGATCTGAAAACTAAACATGAAACATATTAGACATGACATCTCAAATATATCCAACAATCTCCCCCAACTTGTAAATTATGCAAGAATGTACAAGTTAATAGATTTGATGATGTCAAAAACATTTAAGTTCAAATACAATAAGAGATTAATAAGACTATTAATTACAACTTACAAAACATCCAGCTTTACCAACATCACTGAATCAATATGAATCCATAATGATTCTAAACAAAATCATTTATCAGATTATCTTCAGCTTTCTTCAGAACTTTAGCTAACTGTGTTTTGACCTGCATCAGTTCTTCTTCTTTACTATCACCAATTTGATAAGTGGTTGTTCTGAGAGCTTGAATGGATGTTCTTTCAAGTCCATCACCAAGTCTGATAACCTTAGGATGTGAAGAGTTTTCATTATAACATAAGCATCTTCCTTTTAGAATAACTTCCACCTTAGCAGAATTCTTTAGCATAGGAATTTCTCTTCCATCACCTTCAGTAATCATTGGACTATAATGAGAAATCTTTGTACCAGAGATTCTAAATAGATCTCTTATAGCCTTCAAAATGTATTCTGACCATCTTCTTGTAACATCAAATTTCACTTCCAGAAGATAGTGAATATGTTGAAGTTCTCTGATAGACTTCTTTAATACATCAATATCAGCTAATCTATAAGTCCTTCCATCATTGAGAAATAAGATCAATTTCTCTTTTAGATTCTCCTTATCATGAACATCTATCACAACTTGAGCAAACAACACCTTGTCAAGGTGCCTTTGTTTGATTTGTTCATATGGTTTGTCTGTCAATATGAAAGGATCTCTTAGAGTAACCTCTACTCCTGTTTGAATCTTCTCTTCGTCAGAACTTAATCCAGCTCTATCTCTAGGTTGCTTGGATTTCAACCCAAATGTAGCAAGTTGATTAATCATGAGATTGGATTTTGGTTCAACTGGAGTAGCTTTCTTCCATAACAGCTTCTTCTTATCAGCAATTGTCATTTTATCCAAATCAACTTGAGCATTGTCAGTAGTTGATGTCTTGATAGCTTGATCAGAATTTGATGTTTTTTCTGTACCTTCCTGTCCTTTATTCTGAACAACAACTTGAGCAATGTCAGAGGTTGTTTTAAAATCTTCAATTATATTTCTTCTTTTCAGAATTTGAACAGTTTCATCTTCAACAAGGTTATCATCATTTACTTGAACCATTTTACACACTGGTTTCATCAGATCTTGAGAAGTTTTCAAGTCCAGTGACTTGGTTGGTTCATCAACCTTTTCTTTCCCTTTGTCTTTGGGATCAATCTCAGTCTGTGATCTAGTCTTGAACTTTGAAGTTTTAGAATTTAACTTTTCCTTAATCACAATGCCTTTTTCCTTAGGCTAGGAGGTTTCTTTGCATCAGAAGCTTTAGACTTAGGATTTGTCTTTTCAGCAGCAAATCTAGCTTCTTCCTCCTTGAGAGTTTCTAAATCCATTCCTGGATTGTGTTTCAGAAATAATCTTCTTGCTATCTCCTCATCAAGTATCTGGATTTTAGGATCTTTGTAATAAACAGTAGTCTGCTTCCCCTTTAACTTCAGAGTTTGTAAAAACTTCTGAGAGTCTTCAGATCTTGACTAAATCATAATATTAGAACTTGACATCAGACTTTGCTTATCACCACTTGACTTCAGTCTTTGAGTATCAGAACTTGAATTGTTCTGAATAGAAGATTTTCCTTGAACTTTTCTTTGACCTCTGCTCTTTTCAGAGTTTCCCGGGTCATCACCTTTAACATCCTTTTTCTTCAGTTCTTGAGTAGGTGAGCATTTGGACTTAACTACCTTCTCCCCCTTTTTGGCATCATCAGGAAGTAAGAGAGAAAGAAGAAGTTCAACTGAAGATTGGATTTCATCCAATTGAGCTTTCTGAGAAGCTTGATTAGCCAGAACCTCAGCAATTTGGGCCTGTTGCTTCTCTTGAGTTTTCTCAATGGCTGCAACTTTTTCAGAAATAGGTCTGATATACCTGTTCTTGTCAAGCTTGATCTGTAGATTGAACTTATCAGCTTGTTCCCTGAGTGTATCAACCTTTTCATGAGTAGAAGTATGTAGACCTTGAAGATGTTTTGTAGACAGAGATGTGATCTTGAGTTGTGACTTGAAATTAACATTTGTGAGCAACTCATCAGTTTTTGTAATATGCCCTGTCAGAACTTTAGAACATGGAATAAAATCTGATTCATTCCACTTCTTGGTCCACTCAATACCTCTGTGAGTATCCTCCCAAGGAATAGGTGCTTCCTTTTCAACAAATTTCTTCACCAATTCTTCTTTGCCCAGAGTAGGTACTAGAGTCTCAACAGAAATACTGTTATCAGAACTTGAGGAAGACTCATTCTGTTCTGATAGCTTAACAGTGTGTGAAGCAACTGGAGATTTAGGAATAACATCATCTAAATTCTGATCAGCAGAATTTATCTCCAGAGCTGGTGTCTTTGATGTAGATGGAGCTTCCAGATAAAGAATTTCAGGTATATTCAAATTATGAATATCTATTTCAGAATTGTCAGTTTGTTCCTTAGCATCATCTGTAGCTTTAATAGGAGAGACATGAGGGGTAGTGTCTTTGGCTTGAGCTGGAAGGGCTTCAATGATAATTGGTTCTTGTGAGATCAGAGATTCCTGATCCCCTTCCTCAGCTTCTTCAGTATCTTCTGATATAGCCTTACCCAAAAACCTCCTAGCCTTCATTTTCTTCAATCTCCTTACCAATGAAGGAGTTGCTTCAGCAACATCAGAATTTACAGAATTCCTTTTCAAAGTATCAGAACTTTGAGCTGCTTTCTCTTTCTGAGAAGTAACATTCTCAGCTTCAATTATCATAGGTTGAGATGCATGAACTCGTGCTTCAATTATTTCCTCTTCACTCTCAGACTCATCTCTGAGAATCATCTTCCTTCTCTTTTGTGGAGGTTGAGGAACAGACTTTGTCCTCTTAGAAGGTTTGGAAGATAAAGGTCTGGTTGTTTGTGCTGATGGTTGAGAAGTCTGAGGTGTTTGTGTAGAGGTGGTAGGTGCTGATGGTTGATGTTCTGATGGTTTGACATCAGGATATAGTGCAGTGTATTTAACTGGATCATAGGTTATTAAGGCTTGTTTGACAGATAAAGGAATTCGTAGGGGTCTTAACACAACCTTCTTATTATCAGTAGATAACAAGTCATTAAAAGCTCTTTTAGCTAGTCTAAATGGTAAAAGTGATTCACTAGCTAATTGGGGCTTATCATCACAACAAAAACTATAAATAAGTTGACAGAATCTAGCAAAATAAACAGTATTTCTGTCTTCTGTCATCCTATCCCCAATAAAACCTAAGACATCACTTGCATAATCAAAATCAGTTTGATTAATGAGAGCATACCCAATTTGTTGACTGAATATGGGGATTACATCGAAGTTAGAACATTTGTTTGCAAAAGCCTTTGTGATGCAGTCAAAGAAGAAACTCCATTCCCTCCTTATGTAAGGTCTCTTCAATTGACCCATCTTTGTCAATGTCTTTTCATACCCCAGACTGGCCATCATATTTTGAAGAATAGGCTCCTCAACAGTTGTATAGGCTTTATTTTCAGGCAACAGCAGTGTTTGGCGTACTGTAGCCAAAGTTACGATATGCTCATCCTCCCCTGTTGTAAAGATTATACTTGGGGACCCTTGAGCACCACCATCATTATATACTCCACTTCTCCAAAACTCCAGCACTTGGGTTCCAGAGATTACTTCAGGTTGGGTTAAAGCATACCCAATATCAGAATTAGCGAGAAAATCCTGAATGAAGTGAAGTTCCGATGGAGCTTCAGCCTTGCTAAAATTGGCGGAGTAGTTGTTAGGAACAATCTTAGATCCATTGAAAATTACGTCTTTTGGTGCCAACTCTGTAAGAAATTAAGTGAGAAAGAGAGTGTTTGCAAAGTGTTTGTTTAAAGTCCTGAAAGAAAACGCTTCAGAGAATATTAGAGAGAGAGAGAATAAGAGAGATGAAAAATAGAAAAGTAAGTAAAAGATTAGAAAATCTGTTAACTCCCATATATATACTCTCTCCACTCAACAATTATATTTTTGATGCATGATATACACTTTACACCTGGCACCGTGAACAGTCAATAAATGGTTAGAGCAGGAGTTAATGGGCATGTAAAATAAGCAATAATAACTGTGCACATGCATTTTTTCAAGACATACACGTTAACCACTAACCCATAATGATTATGACTGTTTTTATCTCACCCAAATTTATTCTGATTTAAATATGACTGTTTCAGATTTTACCACAAATAAGTCAAGTAAAGAAAAATGCCACGTAAGCATCAAGGATTCCATCAGGATTTAATATCAGAACTTAACTTATATCAGATTTTAAGAGTCATCAGAACATGGCTTCTGTACTCAAAAAGTGAATATCTTTTTCTGTGATTCTTCATACAAATACTGACTTGTTTTCTTCAGAGTTTAATCATCAGAACTTCCATCACAACTTGTCCTCAGAATTTATGCAAATGACACTTAACTGTTTGTCAAAAACAACTTAATCACCACTGTAATTTTCATCATTCATATGGAGTGAAAGTGTGTGCATTCAGCAAAATATTGGATAAAGATTAAAGTCTGATCAACTTCAGTACATTTTAGAAATAAGGCATAACTCAGAAAAATGCTTAAAATCTGTCATCAGTCATGATGTCTACTATAGAACAAATTTATGCAAGAGTCCACCTCAATTGTTTGTGCTCATTTTTTGCATCTTTTGAAATTCCTTTTTACAGTGGCTTCTCAGTGTAAGTGAGTCACGACTGCTTATCAGAATTTATGTTGTTATCAGAGTATTTCTCCAGTAATCATAGAGTGTGAAAAGTCACCAAGATTTTTTTTTGCTTTTCTAATGCATATTACTTCATACCAGGAATGCACTTGGGTCTTCCCTTCCACATTTTTACTCTAGATCTCAAAGGAGTACCTGACTTTTATTCTTTTCTTTTCTTTTCTTTTGATAAGTGAGGCTTATCAGCACTTAGTTCATTCTTAAGATTTACTGACATCAGAATTTGACAGATAAGAAACAAGAATCTAGTTTGTGACTTAGTAATAAGATACACAAAGTAAACTTGACTAAGCTCAATATCAGAATCTGCTTGTGTTAATGAGTTTCCACATAAACAACTAATTCAAACATGGGATTTCTATTATGTTAAAGACTACTAGGTCAGCATCTAGCACAATTATCCTCATTGGATTGAATATTCACAGAACATTCAAAAAACTTATCAGAGTATATAAATCCACATCAGATAACAATCAGCATTTAATGAATTTTCAAATTAAGCACAGATTACATATAGATAATACAATCTGTAAACACTGATCATAAAGTATGATGCATGAGAACAAAAACTAGGCAAATATAGATAAAGAACCTCAAACCATTCCAAGTTCATTTTCCAATCTTATAAAAGTAGCTTCACATAATGGTTTTGTGAAGATATCTTCTAGCTGCTGATCTGTTGGAACAAAATGCAATTCCACTGTACCTTCATCCTCATGTTCCCTTATAAAATGACACATAATGCTGATGTGCTTTGTCATTGAGTGTTGAACTGGATTACCTGTCATAGCAATAGCACTTTGATTATCACAGTAAATAGGGATTTTAGAAAATTCTAACCCATAATCCAGTAACTGATTCTTCATCCAAAGAATCTGTGCACAACAGCTTCCTGCAGCAATATATTCTGCTTCTGCAGTTGATGTGGAAATTGACTTTTGTTTCTTGCTAAACCAATAAACCAATATGCCTCCAAGAAATTGGCAGCTTCCACTAGTGCTTTTCCTGTCTATTTTACATCCTGCAAAATCTACATCTGAGTAAGCAATTAGCTTAAAATATGATTCCCTAGGATATCACAATTCTAGATCAGCTGTACCCTTAAGGTACTTGAAAATTCTTTTAATAGCTAATAAGTGAGGTTCTATTGGATCAGCCTGAAATCTTGTACAAAGACAGGTAGCATACATGATATCAGGTCTACTTGCAGTTAGATAGAGTAAGGAGCCAATCATACCTCTGTAGTTAATAATATCAACTGATTTACCAGTATCCTTATCTAACTTGGTTGCAGTGGTCATGGGAGTGGATGCAGTTGAACAATTTTGCATTCCAAATTTCTTCATTAAATTTCTGGTATACTTGGATTGACAGATTAAAGTGCCTTCTTCAGTTTGCTTAACTTTAAGGCCTAGAAAATAACTGAGTTCTCCCATCATACTCATTTGATATCTTAACTGCATTAGCTTTGTAAACTTCTCATACAGTTTGGAATTAGTAGAACCAAATATGATATCATCAACATATCTCTGTACCAAAAGTAAGTCCTTTCCATGGTTGAGGTAGAATAAAGTCTTGTCAATTGCGCCTCTGTGAAATCCACTTTCCAGAAGGAATTGAGCTAAAGTCTCATACCATGCTCTTGGAGCTTGCTTAAGGCCATAAAGTGCTTTGTCAAGCCTGTAGACATGATTGGGAAATTTAGGATCTACAAAGCCTGGAGGTTGTTTAACATATACCTCTTCTTCCAATTCTCCATTGAGAAAAGTACTTTTCACATCCATTTGAAAGACTTTAAACTTCTTGTGAGCAGCATAAGCCAAAAAGATCCTTATGGCTTCTAATCTAGCAACTGGTGTAAATGTTTCATCATAATCAATACCCTCTTGTTGAGAGTAGCCTTTAGCAATCAGTCTTTCTTTATTCCTTGTAATTATGCCATCACTGTCAGTTTTGTTTCTGAAGACCCATTTACCAACAACTGATCTATTCTTTGGTCTTGGCACTAGGGTCCAGACTTTATTTCTTTCAAATTTATTTAACTCTTCCTGCATTGCTTGCACCCAATCAGCATCTTGAAGAGCTTCTTCCACTTTCTTTAGGATAGAGATCAACATCCATCTGCAAGGAAGTGGACTAAAGCACACACACCTGATTTAATCATTGGAGATCCAAAAGCAGGTGTTAGAACTAGAACTGCAACTTCAAATGAGCTTCTTTAGTTCTAACACCTGCTTTAGGATCTCCAATGATTAAATCAGGTGTGTGTGCTTTCGTCCACTTCCTTGCAGATGGATGTTGATCTCTAGAACTGGATCCTCCCTCGTGATCCATGCTGTCTCCATCAGCATCTTCTGATGCTCCCCCTGTAGTTATGCTCTCTGAGACTTCAAAATTTGAATTTGATTTTTCAGGAGGTGAAGAATCAGAGCTTCCAAAATTATCAGAATTTGGCTCATCGGAACTAGATGAATCAGAACTTGAAGAGCCAGTGACAGGTTCTGATGCTTCTCGAGAGTCTTGAGATGTGGTAGGTTCTTCAGCTTTCTCCCCCTAGACAGGTGCATTTTCCTTTGGAATTGTTACCACGGTTTCAACGACATCAGAACTTAATCCATCAGAACTTACAAGATCAGGATTTAAGTCATCATAATTTCCAGAATCAGAATTTAAATCTTCATTCTCAAATCTCAGCTGATCATGATCATCGAAATCTTCAAGTCCAGTAATCTTCTTATCATCAAAAAAGACATTGATAGATTCCATGACAACTCTTGTTCTTAAATTGTAGACTCTGAAGGCTTTTGTGGAAAGTGGATATCCAACAAAAATTCCTTCATCAGCTTTTAGATAAAATTTTGACAGCTTCCTCAGGATGAGTCTTAAGAACAAAACACTTGCAACCAAATACATGAAAGTATTTCGGATTTGGCTTCTTTTTCTTCACCATTTCATATGGTGTTTTTCCATGCTTGTTTATGAGTGTAGTATTTTGTGTAAAACAAGCAGTCTACACAACTTTAGCCCAAAAATAGGATGGTAGCTTTGCTTCATCAAGCATTGTTCGTGCAACTTCAATGAGAGTCATGTTCTTTCTTTCTACAACTCTATTTTATTGTGGAGTTCCAGGTGCAGAAAATTCCTGTTTGATTCCATGATCTTTGCAGAACTCTTCCATGATTGAATTCTTGAACTCAGTGTCATTATCACTCCTTATTATTTTAACAGAATCTTTGATCAATTTATCCAGTTGTTTGACATGATCAGTTAGAGTAGATGTTGTTTCAGTCTTCTTGTGCAAGAAATACACCCAAGTGTATCTTGTGAACTCATCCACTATACCATAACATATTTCTTCTTTGCAATAGACATGAAATTGACTTGACCAAATAGATCAACATGCAGTAGGTGATAAGGCTCAAGAATTGATGACTCAGTTTTGCTCTTGAAAGAAGATTTTCTTTGTTTTGCCTTCTGAAATGAATCACAAAGGCCATCAGGAGCAAATACTGTTTTTGGAAGTCCTCTCATAAGATCTTTCTTTACAAGTTCATTTATATTGTTGAAATTTAAATGAGAGAGTTTCTTATGCCAATTCCAGCTTTCTTCAATTGATGTTCTACTCAACAGACATATTGCAGAACCATTAGTATTTGTTGAAAGTCTGGCTTCATAAATATTACCATGCCTGTATCCTTTCAGAACCACTTTGCCTGTAGAATTACTTATAACTTCACAATGTTCTTCAAAGAATTTTACATGATAACCTTTATCACAGATTTGACTTATACTCAACAAATTGTGTTTAAGTCTTGAGACAAGAGCTACTGATTTAATGATGACATTCCCAAGATTGATCTTGCCATATCCCAGTGTTTTTCCAATGTTTCCATCTCCATAAGAAACTCCTAGGCCAGCTTTCTCCACAAAGTATGATAGCAGGGCTTTATTTCCAGTCATATGTCCTGAACATCCACTGTCCATAACTAGGATGTTCTTCTTGTTGCCCTGCAATCACAAAGACCACTAATGGTTAGCTTTAAGAACCCAGAATTGCTTGGATCCTTCAGCCTTTTAAGTTTGTTAACATTTGCAGCGGATTTAACATCAGAGTTTATGCTAACATTTTTCTTATCAGTATAAACAGTATCAGACTTTGCATCATACTTTACACTAGAAGGAATTAAAGCAAGTTTCTTCAAAGAAGGTTTTATCTGATAATAATCATAGTACAAACTATGATATTCCTTACAAGTATAAATCGAATGCCATATACTACCATAATGAAAACAAGGATTTTGTGGCTTAAACCTAACAGACTGACTCTTAACTCCTGACTTAGAAGGTAAGGAGTTTATATTCTTATTCTTCCTGTAAAAAGAAGCCAGATGGTTAGAGTTTCCACAGTTATAGCATTTCTTTCTAAGAGCATTAGGAACAGGCATATAATTGTTGCTTTTATTCACACCTTCCTTTCCATTCCTATTTTTCCTAGCTACCTTTACCTTGTTTACACTGGTAATCTCTTTCATCTTATGTTTAAGCTGCTTCTTTGTCATTAAGCCTATGTTAACTTCAGTTGGTTTATCCTGTTCTAATTTGTCAGAAGATGTCTCTGCTATCACTTCTGTCTCAATATCTTTCATCTTTTTAGAATCAGACTTTACAGTTTTAGCTACAAATTTAACAGGATTTACCTTTGGCTTAGTAGTCTGTTTAACAATAATTGGCTTAACTTGTTCAGTTCCTTTTTCACTTTTCTCATCTCCATAACCTAAGCCCTCTTTCCAGTTCCCACTACTTAGTATATCCTGAGTTGTTCTGCCACAGTTAGTCCAAGTCCTGATAATCTCTCTCTCATTTTCTAACTCAGTTTATTCATTTTTAGCACTCCATCTCTAACATAGAAAGCATCATCTCTATCCTTCTGAGTTTGATGGAACATAACTAACTCTTTTTCTAAATAATCATTCCTCTATTTAAAAGCAAGATTTTCAGAAGTTAATCTTTCACATGTTAAAGTTTGATCTCTATAGCTAATAAACATGGTTTTAAAATATAATATCAACACAATAATATCATCAGTATGAAAGGCATAAGTTATTTGAGGTACCTTTAACTCAGCAGCATCAGAACTGCTATCAGCATTTGCCATCAAGGCATAGTTCTCCTCATCTTCAGAATCTGAAGTGTCTGTCCAACTTTTCTTCTTTGTGACAAGAGCCTTGCCTTTATCACTCTTTCTTTTCTTGCAGTCAGGAGATATGTGGCCTTTCTCACCACAGTTATAGCATTTGACATTTGACTAATCTCCTCTGTCAGAATTTCCTCCTTTGCCTTCAGATTTTCTGAAGCCCTTCTTATCAGAACTTCTACCTTTCTTGGAAAACTTCTTTCCCCTTCTGAATTTCCTTTAGGCTATCTTTGTGATACCCTTCACCATAAGAGCACACAGCTTCATCATCTCTTCATCAGCATCTACTTCAGGTAGACTTTCAGTTTCTGAATCATCATCATCAGAACTTGATGATTCTGAATTAGACTTTATGATGAGAGCCTTTCCTTTTCCTTTCTTTGAGATAGCCACTTTTGGGGGATTCCTCCTTAGCATTAAGAGCAACTGTCCTTGAATTTCTCCCATGTCTCTTTCTTCTTTGATCCATCTCAAGTTCATAAGTCTTGAGCATTCCCTAAATTTCATCAAGAGTAGTTTCATCAAGAGCATACTTGTCTCTTATAATAGTAGCTTTCAAATCCCAACTTTCAGGAAGAGCTAAAAGGAATTTTAGATTTGAATCTTCAATGTCATATTCCTTGTCCACCAGTGACAGATCATTCAAGAGTTTGACAAACCTATCATATAAGTCAGTTAATAACTCATCACTTTTTGAGTCAAAGTGCGCATACTCTTGAGTGAGTATAGTCCTCCTGTTTTTCTTGATTGCATCAGTTCCCTGACACCTTGTCTCCAAAGCATCCCATATCTCCTTTGCAGTCCTGCATTGAATTACCCTATTTTACATGACATTATCAATGGCACTATGCAGCAAATGCCTTACCTTTGCATCTTTGGCAATAGATGAGATATCTTCAGCTGTGTATTCACTTTTCTCCTTTGGTATGGTCTTTGCTGGATGATCTGTAACTACAACAGAGAGCTTGGCTTATGCGGTCCTTCATAAATTTTGTCAAGGTATTCTGGATCTGTAGCTTCCAGAAACATAGCCATCTTCACGTTCCATATGGGATAATCAGAAGGTCTCAGCATGAGAACCCTGATAGTCTCATATCGACTATGGGTTTGAGTTTTTGGAGTTTCTTCAGTTTTGGCGGGCTTGGTTGGATTTTCTTCTTCTTCAGACATGATTGTTTTGGATCTTTACTGTATGTGTGTTAACATATGTGCTCTGATACCACTTATTAGGTCACACAACACTGTAGAAGGGGGTTGAATACAGTGTAGAATACAATCAAATCGATTTAAAGCACAAGTAACAGAAAATAGATGTATTCGATATAATAAACTCTGTTACAATGGAACTGTTCTCTCTCAGTGATGAACAAATATCACGAGAGCTGCTAGGTTATAATGTATGATCTTCTCGATGATCGTAACTCTTATAGAGTAAATCTATGTTTGTGTTTATATAGACACACAATTACAAGATAACTTCTAATTGATATGGAATATAATTCTGTCTCCTAAAATATATCAATCAGATATCTTATATAATTCTTCTAGTCCTCTAACTCTTTCCATGCATATCTTTTTTTTGTATTAGTCTTGATCTTCTTTCCTGTAAATCAGCTTCCTTCCTTAACTGTTAGTCCTCCAGTACTTAAGTTCTGATATCCATCTTCTGATATTATCTTCTGATAATCTAAGTCTTGATATCCTTAAGTCCCGACTTCCAGTAAGTCCTGATTCCAGTAAGAACTGATATTTCCTGTTAGTTAAGATCTGAAAACTAAACATGAAACATATTAGACATGACATCTCAAATATATCCAACATATATTTACATTAAAATTTCCTTGAAAAGATAGATAATATAAATAGAAATGTATAAATATATAAATATTAATGAGAACCCATGCATCGCAGAAGTGTAAGGTAACAAACTATAACAAGCAAAATATAGTATAATTTGTAATTTGCTTACCACTTATTCTTGGTTATCCTTTTCAATTACAACAGATAGATGTAATATTAAAGTTATTTTAAACAGTTATCATAGGTTTGAAATTACCAGTAACATATACTATTTAATAAAGTTATTCTATACAATGGTCTGAGATTCGAATCATGCCATGAGCATGTATTAATTAACATATTAAACATGTTTCCTTTATATCAGGTTCAATGACCTTGATTACTCTTTTAAATAAACTGAAACCTCTTGTTCAACATACGTGGAAGAAACCTACCGAGCTATCACCCCATCTTTACTTTATTCCCTTCTCTGTATATTTACAAAAGCCATGACTAATCAAATGAAACTTATAATTTATATTTAAATTACATGAGTCTATATTAGCAATTGTAAAATAAATTAAAGAACCCATTACTAATTGGACTTTTGGTATATCAACAGTACTTTCGTCTTTTTTATACAGAGCATGTTATACATAATCATCAAAATTTTTATTATGAATTTTTCTTCTTATTCCTCTAGAAAGAAGGCAAAAACAAATACACGTGTATATACTCGTCTGATAGTAGAGCAGTTGATGCACAAAAGAACAAAATGAAATTGGGGGTGATGGTGGGTCTTATTAGAGATATGCTAATTTTTAGTTTATAGAAGTAAAACATGGATTGTAATGTCGTTTCACCTCATATAACACAATTCTTATATAACAGCCATGATTGGCTCCACGTGGCTATGGAACCAACAAATCTGGGTCGTTTAAAGTAATCCACATTGAATCATTACAGAAGGCACGTCACCTTCTGTTAGTCCCTTAACAATATAGCAAGAATTACAGAAGGGGGGTTGAATGGAATTCTTGAACTTTTTTTCTTGAAATAAAAAATGTTCAACTCGATTATAGATATATTTGTTTTGATTAGCACAATGCGGAATATAAACTTTAATCAATCAAAACAAGAGTAATTAAAAACAAGAGTCTTTAAAAACTTTCTGGTGGATTTAAATAATTCCACCAGAGATATATTTAATATATCGAGAGG
This sequence comes from Apium graveolens, assembly GCF_009905375.1. Taxonomy (NCBI): domain Eukaryota; kingdom Viridiplantae; phylum Streptophyta; class Magnoliopsida; order Apiales; family Apiaceae; genus Apium; species Apium graveolens. The sequence continues at coordinate 224,932,565 of NC_133648.1, forward strand.
ACTCTGTGTGCAGAAATGCTCACAGCTGCTTATACAAAATAGAACTACTAAGAACACAGGAAATGCTAAAGATAGTGCTTACAAAGATTTCTCTGTGTTTGTTTCTTAGCTCTCTTAGTTGTTTTTCTATTTGCTACTCTCTTGGTTTATATATTACCAAGATTACAAAGTCAAAAGAACTGAATAAATATAAAATCTAACAGTCTTGATCTTTGCTGCTTTTCGTCCTCTATTACCCAGTTAATGGGCTTCCATAGTGTGTTTGTATCCAACTCGATGGCTGTGAGTCAGCTTTCACTGTTCAACTGATGTTTGAATCTTGATATGATCATCCGTCGACTTTCAGATCATCCGTCGATGACTTACTTGATCATCCGTCGACTGCTATTTCAAACATCCATTGAAAGTCATTTGATCATCCGTCGAAGCTTTGTTAAGCATTCGTTGATAGCTATTTTGGCACTTGACTTCATTTCACTTACACAGAATTACAAGACATTGCTTATGTACAGTTAATCAACCTATTCTGCATATCTAGTTAAAGTCAACATGACTTATATACTACTACAGATTCTATATAAAGGTGCATACAACACTGTGCTACAAACTTATTATTACATAAGCTACTCACTCGATGGATAATAAGTTACTCATCCGTCGGGACCAAAACGAGTTATCCGTCAGAACTATAATTCTTATCCGTCGAGTGCTACATTATTTCACTAAGTAAAATTTACTTAGATGTTTTGTTTAGGTAATCATCAAGTACACAACATATTCACAACAATCTCCCCCAATTTATGTCTACTGGAATTGTAGCCATAAATTAAGAGATACTTGATGATAACAAAAACATCCTAAACATATATCTTTAAAGATAAGTAGATAAAACTGAGAGTGCTTCAATTTAAACAGGATATACAAGGTTTGGCTCACAGTCAGTTCAAGATGCTCCTCTACCCTGAGCAGATTTTTCTAGTTTCTTGAAGGTCTGGATCTTCTTCCAAGCTTTCTGTTGTTTTCTTCAATTTGATTCTGGAGCTGTCTGTGGAATTCTAATTCATCAGATTCTGAGAGATCTAACATTTCTTGCATTTCCAAGAGAGTCTCATTGCTAGAGATACTCAATTGGTCTTCTAATCTGAAGAATCTTCTCACACCCTTGTCATCCATGAATTCCATCAGCCAGTAGGGCCTTAGATGCACTCTTCTCCCTGTGTATGGGATGTTAAGAGTTTTGGGTAGTGCATCTTAGGCTCTAACACTCCTTAGCTCTTCAATCTTCTTCAATACTAATCTTCTTGCAGTTACATTAAACCCAAAGTTTTTCTTGAAGGATGAATAGACTTTGATCAACACAGCTTGGCTTTCTTGAAGTATCCTGTGAAGAGGCCACTGAATCTCTCTTCCTCCTTTGTACTTGAATACCAACCTTTCAGGTAGGTTTTTGTATGCATCAATTGCCCTTACCTCATCCAGCTCCTCCAGATAAAGGTTTAGGTCTGAGAATTCTTTGATGTCACACAAGTACAAGTAGTCTCCCTTGTTGATCTTGAGTTGAGCTTTGACTACTGCCTTGGATTTGAGAGGTGACAGCTTCACTTTCTTGACTGCCCTTGATTTGTCCTTCTTGGCTTGGTGAGAATTGGCAAGTTGAAGTCAGGAATTGGTAATTTATCCCACTCTATTGGCTCTCCATGTATGTTTCCTGTAGGGGTCCACCACCCTATGTCTTCAAATACCACAGAGGGCTTTGATGCTTGAGTTTCAGCTTTAGTGGATTCCATTGGAAATTGATCTTCCAATTCCTTGTTAACAATATCCAACTTTCTTTTTGTTCTTTAGCCAGTTCTTTCTTTCTTGGAGATTTCTTCTGTTCTTCAATCTTCTTCTTTGATTCAGTAGCTTGAGTTGGTTGAGAGGGAATTGTTGAGAAGAGTTCACAGCCTGTAGCTTGGTCAAGATAGCAAACTTTCTTTCTTTGTTTAGACTTCTTTGCATCTAGAGCAGCTTGCCTCTTTTCCTGCTTCAATCTGACTTTTTCTTCTTCCTTTGCATGAGCAAATTGTGGATGTCCAGCTACCACACAAATTTCCTTCCCATTTCTGAATATCTTGCAATTCTCTTTCTTGAGGCTGAATCAGTGGATCTTTGTAGAGGAGAATAGATCTTGACAGAAGCTTCTTTCATCAGGCTTGG